>NC_048567.1:55261683-55414183 GCF_013265735.2 Oncorhynchus mykiss | reverse complement strand
AGCCCCACAATTCACTGTTGAATAGTTGAGGTTTTTCCCTTTGAGGTGACTGGCTTTTATATAGCAACACGACAAACACAGTGAAGCTACGGCCGTCCCCAGCCGTGTTCAAAGCTACAGTGGGAAGAGCAGAGGACACGGCTGACATGCATTATTCCTTACAAAAGCTGCCTTTTGTTTGCTTTATGCTTTAGGTCCCACAAATTGTAGGCTTTGTCCGTCACCATTTCTTTTTCTGGTGCCCTTTTTCCCTCTTCACCCCCCCCCATCCGAGACACATGTTGGTGCGGCATTGATATCCGCACAGTCTGTTGCTGAGCTCATCCCTGCTATTGCTCTGTGTGTAGGTGGGATTGGGATGGGGGGGAGAGAGGGTGATTATTTTCCAGGCATAATAAGTCAGAATTGTTCCCTGTGACAATGGATTCCATATTAAGACAGACAAACAGATGTTCTAAATGTTTGTGCCAACTTCTGCACTTGTTATTTAAAGAAGGGAATGAAGATACAAAAACATTTCTGTGTAAAACATTTCAAGTGTTAGTTATTTTGTTTCTATTCCCTCTGAAATAAAGACTAGTAAATCTCTCCCAGGGTGTTGAAAGTGAAAATAAAGAGGAATTCCAAAAAGTTCAGACATTTAGTGCATGCCATCATTTTTGGTTACTATTTCTACCATTCTGGGCCAATATCCTCCACACTCTTAAATCCCAGGCCAGTGAACACACAAATCCTACTAAACCCCAGGCCCTCACAGGATCAGGCTCCATTAACTGAGTCACTACAGGTCAACACAGCCACTGCCTCTGCTCTCCGCTTCCCTGGATCGTGGATTGTGCAATTAGACATCATAGCATGTGCTCCTCTTAACCCCGGGGCTACACTTAGAGAGTCATTACTCTCAGTAATGTCAAGTGTGATCCCTGCGCTTATCTGCACCAACTCACTGTAGTGGTTGGACTGACAGTTCCAGGGGCGGTACATCAGCCCATCAGAGGCAATGCTCCCCTCTTGTGCCTCAGAGGGGTAGTTCACCATTCCAAAATCAATGTTTGTCAATCCACATTCCTAAATGAATAGGAAAGGTGGTAACTATCTAAAACAATGAACATAGACAGTGTCATTCATCTGGGTTTCAGGCTTATATATGTATGTAGCTATATCTATTGTGGGACTCACCAATAGACTACCTGAAACTTTGAGGTTTGCAAAATGTGATGTTGGAGTGAATTATCACTTTAATTCCAGTAACAATAGGTGAAGATGCATAACCTCTGTTGGGGATCTTCCTATGCAGCCAGAGCCATATTAAATACATGGCTCTGTACGTAGCATGAGAGGTAAAACACAGAGCCTTTATACACCCTAATCACCAACCACCCCTGCTTGTTGGGTCTCATCCAGAGTGATAATGACTAAGGGATGTGTGGTGGGATGTGGAGGGAACTCCCAATACCACAGCCCTGCTATCTCTGTGGGAGTTCATGATACATACAGACTGCACACAGATACACAATTTTGCAGTTTGGACAACAAGTGATAATTGTAAGATAAATGTTTTAAATAAAAGCTATATCCCCATTATAAACCTGATAGAGATATATTGAGTAATCAGTTTGGGGGAAGCTGTGAGGAATGCACCTCCACACACACACATACACACAGACCTCCCATGTATTCACACACACAAATACACAAACATGTATGCTGGTGGACAGACGCGCATATTACCACACTATAAATTCACCATACCGAAATGATTTGTGCGGACATCCTCTGCCGCACCCTAGCAGGCTCCCTGACATCTTTCTGCCCCCCCCCACCCACACACACAGGCGAAGTAGAGGGGAAGAAGGGCAGAGAGGAAGAATAGGGAGGTAGGTCTGGTATGGAGACAAAGTGACGCGGTTGAGAATGACTATACGTCCCAAATGGCACCTTATACATAGTGTACTACTTTTGACTAGAGCCCTATGGACCCTGGTCAAAACTAGTGCACTATACAGGGAATAGGGTTCCATTTGGGATGAAACCTGAGTCAGTCGGCCCCTTGCGTTTAGGAGAGCAGCAACAGACAGTCAGTAAGTGGAACCAGCTCAGTCACAGAGGTCAGATTAAGATACAGAGTGGAGGAGTGAGTAAGAGGGGTTAACAGTGACGGACGGACCGACCAAACACACACACACCACTACAGCCCTGTGATGTCACTAATTAAGTCAGACAATCACTGCAGTAAAACCATAGTCAATGCTAGGGAAGGAAGTCCAACAGCCAAACAATCATCCACTGATCACTAACAATACTTCATCCTCAAAGCCAATGCCATAATAGACATGTTAATGCAGTCACATGACAAAGGTGTCTATGATGTGTAGAGGTCTTGCCTAGAGAGATAGAGTGGCCCAGGGGAGGTTACGGCCCTCCTGAAGGAGTGGTGACAGCAGACACCCTTTGCAGCCATTCTTTACACTTGCTGCCCTCTACTGGTCACACATTGGGACTACAGCGAGTGCCCTTGACTGACATGCAAGATAGAGATGTCAATAAGGTGGACAGTGGTGCTCCAGCCAGGCAAGACAGCATAGGTACACACACAGTATAAAATCTCTCACACCCTTGACAATTGAATACTGAAAATGCACTCCAATTTTGTTTAAAGCATAAAGTAACCTTTATGTAAGGTTATTTGACCAAGTAATTCTTTATTATAAACTTTTAATTGAAAAGTACATTTTCCCTCCTGTACTATAGCACATCCCATTATTCACAGTAGTCTCTTTCAGTCAGGAGGAGCAGTCCAAAGAACACAGGGCTGAAATGGCACCCTATGCCCTTTAAAAGTGCACAACTTCTGACCAGAACCCTATGGGAGCGGGTCAAAAAGTAACACACTACTTAGGGAAAAGTGTGCCATTTCAGACACACTCAGTCTGAGAGGAGAGGCAGAGCAAGAGGGGTGGATGGTGGTGGGAGGCAGAGCAAGAGGGGTGGATGGTAGTGGGAGGCAGAGCAAGAGGGGTGGATGGTGGTGGGAGGCAGAGCAAGAGGGTGGATGGTGGTGGGAGGCAGAGCAAGAGGGGTGGATGGTGGTGGGAGGCAGAGCAAGAGGGTGGATGGTGGTGGGAGGCAGAGCAAGAGGGGTGGATGGTGGTGGGAGGCAGAGCAAGAGGGTGGATGGTGGTGGGAGGCAGAGCAAGCTGGAGATGGAGTCTCCAGACGAGGATGATATCCTTGTCACCCTAACGAGGAGGCAGCTAGGTAGCTCCAGAAGTACACTCAGTGGCCTTTCTTTCAGCAGACAGAATGCTCACTCATAACCTTACACCACAAATAATACATCTAAACATCATCTAATTCAACAAAAGCAAAAAACTAAAAATGTTGTTTGTTCTTTCCTATTTACAAAGTGTTTTGACCGAATCTTTTAAGGTGTCGGAGGGGATAAAATCCCTCAAGGTTAAATTAAACGACCTAGTACAGTACCACATACATAAAACTGTTATCAGAACAGGGAGGGTGATAGTATTCCAGTCTTGCTGATGTCCATGAGAAGTTGTTGACTCCAGAGTCCTTTGATTCCAGGAAAGCTCCTCTTCTAGAGCTCAGTCAGGTGTGATGGGTTTAACATTGGAAATGGGAGCTTTCATGATCCAAGATGTATGTGAGTGGTTGACAATTAGTTGACATTAAAAAGGTATGTTGACTTGAAGATCCAAACTCTCCAAATTGAAGCAAATAAGTCATCTGCAATTTGAGGGGGAATTAAGGTGGCAGTAAAATAATTTTTGGGACAAATACAGCATTAAATATAACCAGGACTTCTTTAAAAAAAATAACATCAAGCCACCTTCAGAATATAAAAAAATAAAACAAATCAACCCATCCTGAGATCAAAAAATAAATACACCCCTAAGCGTGCTCCTTTGTTTGTGTGTGTGTTTTTTTGTGTGGCGCAGAACTCAGTCCAGACTGTCTTTTGGTGTGTCAGTATCCCTGTAGTCCATTGTAAACCTTCTGTACTGACGATTGTTTCAGAATCCCTCTCACTCCTGAGAACAACAAAAGGCACAATTTAAAGTACTAACCATTGTGATCATAATTATTACATGTTTCAGAATCATTCATCGCCGACAAGTTAATCAGTGGTTTCATTGTCTTCGTGTCCTGCGCCTCTCAGTCTTTGTGTACATTGTTGATATGCCTAATCTTTATGGAAGAACAAGACCCCATACCTGACATGTAACATGCAGTTGATCTTTTACTGATAGCATCAATGTCGACTCAAGTCTAATAGATCATTACAAAACCCTTTCCGCATGTTTATCAACTTCCTCCTTACCCTCTTTCTGATTGTCATCCAGCTGTGTCTGTGGGAACTCGATGTCAAACGAGACAATGAGAGATCCACGGATGTTGTTGTTGTCAAAATTTGGCAGGCCTTCTCCCTTCTTCCACAGCCGGGCACCAGGCTTGGTGATCTTGTCCCTCTCAATGTGAACCTGCCACAGGGGCAGTCACAAGTCAATGTTGTTATTGATTCAAAGATGTGTCAATTTTGGACCAATCATTCCAAACCCAGATAAAACCTACTCTGGACAGAAAGCATGCTCAATGGAGAATATCCATTGGAAGTTATTTTTAGTCCAGGAATAAGCTTCATTTGGGGGGGAAACTTGGCCATTACATTTGATTACATGTTGGAAAAACAGTTCATGTGTATTCCCGAGTGGCGCAGCGGTCTAAGGCACAGCATCTCAGTGCTAGAGGCATCACTACAGACACCCTGGTTCGAATCCAAGCTGTATCGCAACCGGCCGTGATTGGCAGTACTATAGGGCGGCGCACAATTGGCCCTGCGTCGTCCGGGTTTGGCTGTCATTGTAAATAAGAATGTGTTCAACCAACTTGCCTGGGTAAATAAAATAAATGATTGGTCTCCACTGGGAATCTTGTTTTTGGTCCTGATTAAACATGTAGAATCGACCACAGACAGTTGGCCTGAGTTGGGGGAAAACTACCCAATGCACTACTGATAGTTCGTAGGCTGTAGTTGGATAGATGTGTAGGAGCCTTTACACACCGTATGTCCATCGAGGTGTGTGATGTCCATCTCAAAGCCAACCAGAGCCTCTACCAGAGAGATTGTGACGTTAGTGTACAGGTCATCTCCTCGACGCTCAAACACTGGATGTCTGGAAGCACACACAATCATTGTTCAATAAAAACGGCTTCAACTGACAACATATTACTGTGCAATAGAAACAGGCTAACAGAGTGAGAGAATGCATTTGCATAAAGCAAGCATACAAATAGATAAACAGAAGGTAAGTAGAGTACATTCCAAAAATCTTTACATAACATCAATGTACTCACTTGACAGTTTGATCTGTACTGAAAAAGGTATAGGACTCAGAAGGATAGATAAGCCTCGTCAGAATCATTATATAATATCTGAAATAAGGAAATGCATGCTGCTCTTACTTCATAACTTTGATGCGGAAGCGTAGATCCCCTGGCTCGCCGTCGATGTGAGGTTCACCTGTAAAACATATTATTATTTATA
The DNA here is from genome assembly GCF_013265735.2 of Oncorhynchus mykiss. Taxonomy (NCBI): domain Eukaryota; kingdom Metazoa; phylum Chordata; class Actinopteri; order Salmoniformes; family Salmonidae; genus Oncorhynchus; species Oncorhynchus mykiss. Next base: position 55,408,620 of record NC_048567.1, on the reverse strand, counting down.
TACAATGACTTTACCCTTGTTTACCCATGTTATCCTGATGGTTGAGTAAGTAGCTTACCTTCTCCAATGAAAGGGTACTCCATCTCATCTCTCACGCCCTGTTCAATCTCCACCTCCAAAGTTCTCTCCTCATTCACCAGCCTGGGATCATTGAGAGAGACAAATCCTAACCATTATGAAGAAACTATTTTCTTTATTACTGAGCATGTAAAGAAAGACACCATTGTCTCCTGCGTTATCAATCTCAGCCAATAGTACAGTGACTCACTTTATATTGGGGCACTCGTCACACACTACTTCCTGGGTCATCTGGAAGCGTCCAGGTCCGAGCTGCGTCGTCCTCATTTCCTGTCTGCAGTTGCATTTCCTTTTCCCAGGGGCCTCTTTGGCTACAGGCTTGTTGCGCACAACCTGGGCGGTGCATATAGATGTTATGATGAGAGTGGTAGGTATGTGTTGGACTAGGGTAGGACTGGTGAAGCACATCAATCCTATACAATATATCACAGACCACCATCAGTGATTAATAGTACCTCTACAAAGTTCCCAGAGTACACTTCTTCGAGTGTGACCTCCAGGTCTAGTACTATGTCATTTCCTCTGGGAATGTTCCTGTCCTGTTGTCCTTGCCTGTTACCTCCAAACATGAAGCCAAAGTCCCCGAAGAAACTGTAAGAGGTGATTGTTGATGAGAGAACAGTGATGCCGAAGGCATTCTTTGATTCTTAAAACCTCACATGCTTAGGCCTACAATTGGGTATGGCTTGTAACTGGAATACAGATGTCATTATTTTACCACACACTAGTGCCTAGTAGTATAAATGAATGGAACGCTCATTAGGTATTGTTAAGCAGAGGTTTATGTATTAATGTGTGACTCCATACAGTATATTATGGTAATTAGGTAAACCTACCTGGAGAAGATATCATTGTGAGAACCATGGTGACCCTCTTTCAGACCATCCTCTCCGTATGCATCATACTGCTTCCTCTTCTCATCATCTGAAAGCACCTACAAACAGCACAACACCAGGGTCTAACTCATTTAAGTCACAAAATAAAGGGTTTCGGTTGAATGTGTGAATTTGCAACATTGTATAAACTTTAATGCAAACTCTTAATATCACATAAAAAAAATACCTAAATAGCTCATCATGCAATTGTCCTAATTTGAACCCTTTCAATTTTGTTATCGGATTAGTGGTCACTTATAATGCCATTGGTGCACATCATAGAAGCGGTCACTGAGCAGGTCCGCGTGCTCCACGTCGTGTTTTCATGAGAGCAAGCGGACCACAATATGAGCCAATCAGAGGCAGCCACACGGTCTTCTTGGCCAATCAAAAGGCTTATGTCGTTTCCATAGACACTCGCCTTGGTTAAGGGATACAGTATTTTCAACCTAACTTACGTTACCCGCGCAGTCATCTTTTTACGCCTGCTACATTAGGTTACCAACAACAACCAAATATGTTGCTTCAGTTTCCTACAAAATACGTTTGTATCCGTGCCTCGAGCGCTTCAGCAAATTAAATATAACGAAAACCCTAATATACACCCTGGTTAAATTAGAATTATTAAAATATTATTGGGAGAGAAGCAATAAAACGCTAGCGTTCTCATAAAACTCAACTAAGTTGCCGTTCATATTTTGTAAATATCTTAATGACATGAGCATTGTTTCCGAAGCCACAAATCAGACACCATTATTATACTGGTAAAACAAAAAAGGGCCATTCAACACATTGGAAGATAAATGATATATGAAGGAGGCAAACACAGCGGGTAATTTCCTACCTCATAGGCTGACCCCAGGTCTGCGAATTTGTCAGCAGCAGTAGGATCATCGGGGTTTCTGTCAGGGTGAAGCTGGAGAGCCAGCTTTCTGTAAGCCTTCTTGATGTCCCTCACAGATGCCGACTTGCTCACCCCCAAGATCTTGTAGAAATCTCGCCTGTAGAGAAAGGTGAAAATGCGAGGGGAATTTAGTTACAGACTCTTGTAGATACAGTATTTCCCCTTCATGATAGGGACAGGTGGAGTAGGGTTCGCAAGCATGTCGTTTATATATAATAATCTTTGCTTGTGTCTTGTATTTATGAAGTTTTAAAAAATCGAAAATGGGGATCACCCAGAGTGATTCAGATTGATATCAATAACTCATTTGAGAGTACAAAGCCAGCGGGAAAGCTAGCCCACTCTTCCCTAAGATGGCATTCAGCATTCCCTTGAATAGTATGACTCAGCCGATACACGATACTGGAAACAAAGAATCAGGCAAGGGTGATGTTGACTACCCTTTCGGACAATTATTTATTTAGCGTGTTGTTGAGATTGCTTCTTTTACCCCTCCAGCTAGTAGCGAGCTAGCCATATTACACATGGAGAATGGGGTTCAAAAGTGTAGACCAATCACAATGAAACATGTGTACCAGTTAGCGACACCGCGTTTAACCGTTGCAGAAGCGGTGTGTACGGATGATATAGAAACATGTACTTACCCTGCAAGCACTGCCGCAACAAAATACAGGACAAGACAGCAAACACTGCCCAGATTCATCCCTTTAACGGCCATAGATCCCAGTTTCTTCAAGAAACCAACAGAACAACCCGGCTTTTTGATGTTGGCTTCCTTCTGTCACTAGTTCTCTTCCTTCTGTCAAATCAGAACCGCCCACGTGAAACCCAGAAGTCCCGCCTCTCATCCTAAAGCCCGCCCACCCTTAAAGGCGCTGCATAGTCAATCTGCTGTCTGCATTGGCCATGCAGCATTTACAGTGTTACGGTCTCTGGGCATTCATACTGTACTTCCTGCGCTTCGTAGAGCAACGCAGAGCTGTTGTGGAGGAAGTAATCAAGGAAGTGAGGTTCTGTTTATACCGGACCTCCCGCCCCCATCTATCGTCCACCAATAATGACAATGCGGAGCTATATAGCACTATATGGACCCCTCCGCATTGTTATTGAGCCCTCCACAATGTTACAACATTTGGGAGGCGCAAGGCGATGCGGTACAGAGCTCGACTAGGCCTCTGCATGAATCCAGACGCTCTGCAATTCCGTCACACCCTCCGGCCACAATACTGATCGAGCATAAATTGGCTTTTAGCTACAGCAACAAAAGCCGGTGTAAACTTTTGCTATATCTTTGCAATAGCATTTTTAGTGGATGAATGTAGGATGTACATCGTTTTTCAGCAATATCCCCCAAAATCGATAAATATTCTCCCTTTCTGTCTGATTGAGAAAGAAGAGCGCCATTGCAGCCTGCAATTCCTGCATGTGGGCATCACAGGAGGTTGGTGGCACCTTAATTGGGAAGAACGGGCTCATGGTAATGACTGGAGCAGGCTCAGTGGAATAGTATCAAATACGTCAAACACATGGTTTCCATTCCATTTGCTCTGTTCCGGCCATTATTACAAGCCATTCTTCCCTCAGCTGCCTCCACTGGTGGGCATTCCAGCATCTGCAGGAACCACTCTTTATACTTCTATTGGTAAATGTTTTAATTAGGACAGGCAGGAGTGATCCTGGGGTCAGTAGGGGGCTAGCTAGCCGTACACCGGTAGACAGTGTCTTTCGCCCCCGCTTGTCAGGCACTTTTCCCGCAGTGCTATTAATGACGGCAATTGGTACACCGCAGGCGAGGGCGACACAGTTAACTAGTTACCTAGCACACTGTCGCCCTAGCCTCCTGTCTGCTATGCTAGTGAGAGGCGGGGACAACCGGTAGACAGTGTCCCCCGCGCCCTCCCTGTTGGGCACGGTTTTCTCCAATACACAGCAGGTGGGAATGACACTGTGTGCTAGCTAGTTAACTAACACACGGTGTCGCTAACTAGCATGTTAGCTAGCACATGGTTTCACCCCAGCCTTCCGCCTGCTGTGCTAGCGGGGGCGGCCGGTAGACAGTGTCCTTCGCCCCTGCATGTCAGGGACTGTTATCCCGCAGTTCTGTTAACAATGGTGAGGGCAAGCGACGCTCCCGCTAGGACTGCGATAGTCAGGGGCAAAATAAATCTGTTAATAAAAGTATTGTCTGCCACAGTGGACTATCAAAATACCCGTAAAACCTAGCGGTCAAACACGGAAATGGTTAAAATCATTTTTCCACCATTCATTTTTCACATAATGAATTTTACAGAGACTTTAAATTAAGTATGCATTTGGTGTAGGCTTATCTTTGCGTGACATTTTGATAACCGTGTAATTCTCTTGCGACAAAGTGAGTTTTATCAATATATTTGCCTAAAAATACACACAAAAAAAATTCAATGCTAATCAGCAACAGAGAAGACTTCAGCAAGACCACAAATTCCTGCAGGAAGCTCCTGCACATCATCTCTAGCTGACACTGTCTGCTACCGTTCACCAGTGCGATCAGAGACCTGTGCCCAATCCACGATGAACTCATGTGCTGTATTGAAATGAATTGAATAAAGTGTTGAACTTCTTCTGTCCCCTTTCTCTGTCTTAGCTAGCCACTGACTACACATGGTTAGCAGAGCAGTAGATACAAACAAATGGTATTACTTAGCTGAGATAATTGTTTGTACAGTATGTCGACCTTGGTGTCTATTTCAAACCTGATGGCACGGATAAGCATAAGAGCATTAAAATGGGAGAATACCACTATGCGTCTGGCCATGTGGAGAAGTGCAGCTATAGTGCGAGGCAATTTACCAGTTTGGTCAGGGCCAGAATGAGGGATAAAGTTGATCCTGTGTCAGTGAGTGTAGATATTAACTATACTGCTGTTAACATTCTATAAGGAAATACACACTTTTTAAAATTTAACTAGGCAAGTCAGTTAAGAACAAATTCTTATTTACAATGACGGCATAGGAACAGTGGGTTAACTGCCTTGTTCAGGGGGAGAATTAAATATTTTTTACCTTGTCAGCTCGGGGATTCAATCTAGCAACCTTTCGGTTACTGGCCCAACACTAACCACTAGGCTACCAGCCTGCCATTTAAGCAATTGTATAATCATTAACCAGATTACCAATGATACCAGACTTAGATGAGTGATAAATCAGTTCTAAGACGTCATTGATGAGAATTGGTCAAAAAATCTATTGACATTCAGAATTGACCATGTTAAGACATCCAGCCTCTATTGCAGTTTCATGACTAGAGACACATCTTCAAAGGCACAGTATTTATTTATTCAGAGTGGCACATGCATTCACACAGTCTTGACTTATAGAGGATCCTTCCAACTATATGATTGATATGTCAAGTGATAAAATCACAAATTATATATTCAAAGTTTATGTAAAAACTACCTTTGTCCTCATGAAAATGACAGTTTATTAAATATTCCACAGCTGTATTGTCATCAATTAAATCAAACTTTATTTCTTACAACAAATGCATTTCAAGGTGTTCAAAGTCATGAATTGAAAGGCATATGGCACTTAACATCCTTCCTCTTGGGACGTCTCTATTAGTGACCAGGGGATTCTCTCTACCACATGTGAATGCCTCTGTGGAGCTCATAAGTGTAGCCATGCAGCCTATTTTGGCGTATTCACAATATCGGCCGTACAGATGTGGAATGCCAGTGGAGGAAGCCAGCAATGCCCAACAATGTGCAGTCAGTGGAGGACCTATACTCAGCCTCGAGAGCCCAGAGAGGAGGAACTTCAGTGGCTAAGGAACCGTTTCCGGGGCATGTTCAGTGGAATAGCATGTCTCCTTGAACCTGAGTCAGAACAACCGCTACCCTCCTGTCTGTACTGGACATTTTCCTTTTAAAAACAAGGGCACCTGGGGAATGCAAAATTCTAGTAATTTAAAAATGCCCCCCCCCCCCCCCCCCCCCTCCCTATCAATTATTCACACAAGAAACTAAAAAGGCTATAATATTTACATGTTAGGGTACTTTCTACTTGTTGATGAGAGTTTGTATGGAGAAATGTGGAGATTTTTCCTACTCTGTGCCTTGAGTGATGACGTTAAAGCTTGCGACAGGAAGTGTAGTTCTGTATGATAGCTACATTAGCAACTAATTAATATTTCCTTTTTGGGAGGGTAATTACAGATAAAACTGATAAAAGTTACCTTGTCCGGTGGAGATTTACACAGTTATTAAAACGTTGTGCCAGGGTAAGCCTACACGAAACACAGACCTTATATTAAGTAGTTATAAAATCCCCTATGGAAAAATGAATGGTGGAAAAACGATTGGAACCATTTCTGGGGTTTACCGCTAGGTTTTATGGGTATTATAACTCGTACTGTGGTACTCAATTTCCATTTTGACCCAGGGATAGGGGCGTTCCTGCAGGGATGCACATATGCAGGAACGCCAGAATTGTGGGCTGCAGTGTTACCGGTAATAAACAAATCAAAAGTCAGCCCAGGTTGATAAGCTACTAAACTTGAATTTAAGAGCATTATTACCAGTTACTTTTCCTGGAGCTTCGAGACAGGACCAGAAATCGTTTAGACTAACGTTAGTATAAACTTACTGAAGCCAAGTGTTTTGTCTGTCTGCTAACGCGTTAGTCTGCTTTGTATCAGCTAGCTACTAACGTTCCCTTAATGCTAAGCAAATAAATCAAGCAACTGCTGTTAGTTTCATTCTATTTCCATGCCAGATCGTCTCTGCTTGCCAGTTGTCATGGGAACATCAGGCAGACGTCCTAGTATCCGGGGGCCTGTTGCACAAAAGTAGAATTAAGACATCCGGGATAAATGACTCAGCTGAGCTCAATGAAGCCAAAACATGTGCGTCCAGGCTTAATTGGTTGCACAAAGACCAAGCCAGGATGAGCAGACACGGATTCATTAAGCCAGGTGAAACCAATCCTGGATAGGTGCGCGCTCACGGCTCACTCAAATAGACCCCGCCACAGATCACAGATTAACTGATTTACCATGGCAACTAGAGCCGCGTACTTTTCCCCGTCGGAAGCACAAATCCTCATGGAGGCATACGAGGAGGTAAAAGATATAATTAAGAAGAAAGGCAACACCGCCACAGTGATAAAGCAAAGAGAAAAAGCGTGGCAAAGTATTGCAGACCGCCTGAATGCGTAAGTAGTGCACAATTACACACTCACCGCTCCGCTGAAACATCACAATTACAATTCAAATATTTAATTCACATCTCCAAAAATGCAGTTGTACTGTAATTATGAAACGGTTAATTTTTTTTATTGAAATGCACTGCAGATATGAGTGAAATTGTGTAAAGTAACTCCATCACACTGTATAAAGCTATGATAAAATGTTTGATATTTTTACTGAAAACAAGACAAAAATACCAAGTAATTTTTTGCAGTGTGACTCCATTAAGTGTGTGTGTGTGTGTGTGTGTGTGTGTGTGTGTGTAGATTAAACATGAACGGGCCAAAACGGACATGGCAGCAGGTCAAAATCAAATACAAGAACATTCTGCAGAATGGTATGGTCCCTGACTAATATTTAACAAAGCACAAGCATATATTGTACCCAGAAGGTGCCTGCTCACACATTGTCTGTACTGTTTTAACAGTGAAAAAGAATACCCACAGACAAGGCACGGGTGGTGGGTCACCAAAGGCTGACCTTACCCCAGCAGAGGACATGGCCTTGGAGCTAAATAAAGGCAGGCCCGTCTTAGAGGGGATCCCTGGGGGGAAAGAGACGAGCATAGGTTCCTCCCAAGATGCCACCCGCTTCATTCAAGGTATGTCCTTCCATCTCTACATGGGATACAACCACATTCATATTGAATCAATTTGGACTGTCTGACTTTGGTTTACCTATTGCCTTGCAGTGTCTGGCAGCACTGTGTTCCTGTTAGAGCCACCAGCACAAGCACCAGACGATGCTGATCCAGTGAGTACTCCATCAAAGGCATACTGTAGGCCTGGCATGTCTTGTCTACTAGCTTCAATATGAATCCGATTAAATGTGATAGGGTGAAGGCCCCAGTGCAGCAGCAACAGCACATGATGGAGACGATGATGAGGAGGAGACCATCTCTCTGGATTCCAGAAGGCATGAGGTATCATGTTAAGACTGTGAAAGTACTATTTACTCTACAATGGTGAGGAGTCCTCATCAAAATCAAAAAATCTAATTTCTTTTACAGGACCCAGATGCTATACAGTGGGAAAACCAGCCTGGCAACATAGTGCGTATTAATAAAAGGACACCACATCCTGCCAAATTCCAGCTGCGCTAATTGTATTGTGTTCACAGAGCTCACAAGCTATCAGAAAGTTGTATGGCAACCACCTCCGGTGCCAAATAGAACTGGCAGACATAGACATTCAGTACAAGAAGAAAAAGATGGAAAATCTTGCACTGGAGTTCGAAATAAAAAAGAGGACAATTAGGAAACTGGACCTTGAAATAAAAAAACTTGAGAGGGAGGTGAGATATGCCTTCAATGTACACTGTATGCTAACTGTAACACAAATGTATTAATCATTATTTTTCTTTCCTCCCCCAGCTCCAAGAAGATGACACAGCTCAAAATAAAAATTAGGTATATTCTCGTAAAGTCAAGTGAGCCATGACATGAGCTCTTATTGTGAGCACACAGGACGGTGGCATCTTTCTAAGGTTTTTTTTATTTTCCCAGCAATCAGTACAACCAAGTCATCGTTATAAGGCATCGCCCTCTTTTGCCCACCCCCCCCCAGCACCAGGTGTGGCCACTAGCCTATATGAAGGCCCAAAATTGTGTGTTCCTTTCTGCTCTGACAATGGCATGCCCATTCGTGCGAGATGTGGTGGATGAAGAAGCACTTGTGCTGAGGAGAGCCTTCAGGTGAGAAAGGGTCTTCAGGGACCGGTTGGACCCACTGGCCTTCCCTGATGACCATCTATATGAAAGATACAGGTTTTCTGCAGATGGCATCAGGTATCTATGCAGACTACTGGGTCCCAGGATTAAGCACCGCACTGCACGGAGCCATGCACTGAGTGTGGAGCAAATGGTTTGTGTGGCCTTGCGCTTTTTTGCTAGTGGAGCCTTCCTGTACTCAGTGGGGGATGCAGAACAGCTGAACATGGCCACAATTTGCCGCACAATAAGGAGTGTGTGTCTGGCTATCAAAGCATTAGCAGATGTCTTCATCTCCTTCCCTGGCCACAGAAGACTCTGTGACATCAAAGAGGAGTTCTATAGGATTGCAGGTAAGAGGATCTACAAATTACAGGACAACTGTTAACACATAGTAGGATACTCATTACTTTGTGTGACAGGTTTCCCCAATGTCATTGGTGCAGTGGACTGCACACACATAAGGATAAAAGCCCCCTCAGGTGCCCATGAGGCCGATTTTGTGAATAGGAAATCCTTTCACAGCATTAATGTTCAGGTGAACATAACTTTTTGATATTGTCCATTGACGAACACTCTGCATTGCCAGTGATGTGCATTGATTGGTGTAATATTCCTCATCTTATGATTTCAGATGGTCTGCAATGCTGACTGTGTGATCAGCAATGTTGTGGCAAAATGGCCTGGCTCAGTCCATGACTCCAGAATCTTTCGGGCCTCTGAAATCTATCAGTGCCTATCACAAGGTAAGCCACACAACCCCTATTTATAACCATCATGGCTGTGTCAAGAATATCACTGTGTTTATGAGGTAGTAATGATGAGATTTTGTGTTGACAGGTGAATTCTCTGGTGTGTTGCTGGGAGACAGGGGGTATGGCTGCCAGCCTTTTCTCCTGACACCTTTCACAGACCCCCAGGAAGCACAGCAGGCCTACAACCATGCCCATGCCAGGACCAGGGCCAGAGTTGAAATGACCTTTGGCCTCCTGAAGGCACGCTTTCACTGCCTTCACAAATTAAGGGTCAGCCCTGTTAGGGCATGTGATATTACTGTGGCTTGTGCTGTCCTCCACAATGTGGCCTGCCTGAGGAAGGAGAGGGCCCCCAGAGTGCCACCAGCCATGGACTGGGACAATCCGGCAATCTTCCCTGATGACGACAGTGGTCGGCTGCTGAGGGACCAATATGTGTTGAATTATTTTAGTTAGTATGTGTGCTTTCAATTTTGGTTAAATATGTCCTGCGGTGGCAGAGGAATTTGGGTTTTTTTGGGTTCGTTTTTTGACGAATTTGGCCTCTTATGATGTTTGTGCGGTATACTGTGTGTAATACAAGGCTGCAGGGAGGCTACTGCATCCATTCATTTGTCTGTTCAGTTGATGTGTATGGATTTGTCCTGCATTTATTTTAGTGTGCAGACATGCAGGGTGTGTTATACACATTCAAAGGTCTGTATATGTATCATTTTGTATAATATGCTTAGATTCTGTGCTTTCCATCTTGTAGAGTCACTGTGACTTCAGTTTTGAAAGGAGCTGATGGTTTACCTGCTTTGTTTTGTCCTTATTCAATAAAGGAACATAATGTTACACATTGTGTTTTTATATTCATATGGAATGTGTATTTGTTTATATGACAGAGTACTAGGGCCACACTGAAGAAAAAGGATAAAGTCATAAATTTATGAGGCTGGTTCTTTCTGCAGAAAAGCTACATATTGTTTTTACAGTTTTGATACTTATGACAATGTGATACTTAATATTCTGGCACATCAGCATGTCTTTGTTTATGAAACCATACTGAAGTACAATTTCACGAAATGCCCCACATCTGTCATTTTAACAACTGTCCTCCTTTAAAACAACTGGTTACAATATTATGACTTGTTTTTTTCCCCTCTGTGGCCCTAATACTCTAGCATTTTATATATAGCCTTATAGTCTATGGGAAACTGTAAATTATCTAATGATAGCAACATCATCTAAAAATCATTTTTTATCCAAAATCATTGAAATTAATGATCACAAACGTTTAAATAACAGTGGGTCTAGTTATATGTGATAACAATGTATAGTGAGCAGTGAAATAACTATTGGTTTCCATTTGTGGTGACTGCTGACTGACATTAGGGATGAGATTAAATAGATCCTGGAATTTAGCCTGGTCTGGAGCAGGCTAGCTCCACAGAATAAATCTCCATGGTAATTTATACCATAACATATCCTCCTGCCCCCTATCCATCTTTAGTGCAACCGGATTACGGATCAATTGAGCCAGGATCACCAAGATATCCTGGCTTAATCCCTTATCCTAGTTTTGTGCAACAGGCCCCAGGACGCCAGGAGGGAACAACAGAGCCAGACAACACAAACATTTACATTGGAGCAAGAGGCAGTGAAATAAATGCCATTTAGGAAGCAGTCAGTGAAAGGGTCCACATGCCCATTCTGTTACCTATAATGTTAAAAATCAGTTTTTACAACAGCTAGTTAGTTATGATACCACTTTCATCTAATACTGCAATATTGATATGAAGACCAGAACCCACCAATGAAATAGGTGAACTCTTGTTTAAAACTTTTTGGCATACTCCAAGCAGGCTGTCATGTGCTTTTTTACTGAGGAGGGGCTTCTGTCTGGCCACTAACATAAAGGCCTGATTGGTGGAGTGCTGCAGAGATGGTTGTCCTTCTGTAAGGTTCTCCCATCTCCACAGAGGAACTCTGTCAGTGACCATCAGGTTCTTGGTCACCTCCATGACCAAGGCCCTTCTCCCCCGATTACTCAGTTTGGCTGTGCGGCCAGCTTTAGGGAGAGTGTGGTAGCAGGAATACAAGATCGTTATATTTATACACCAAATGGTTGTTTTATTCTTGCCTCAAACAGTGAAAGGGTCCATAACGCCCATGTCTTCATAGTTTTTACAATAAATTGTTTTCCTTTTCAGTAAGAACAGTACCCTCTGCTCAACTCTGCAACCTCTGAACGTGTATGTGTCTTTCGGAGGGGTTGAAATAAAGTATAAGGCTGTTAGATATCTGTTAGATATCCGTGTACATTGGACAATAAAGTCATCTTTTTCTTTTTTCTTCTTTGCAGTGCCTCAGCCTGGTGATGGAGGACTCAGTGTACCCCAGAGGGGCATTGTTAGTATGTCTATAGAGGTTAGTGAGTTCTCTTGTGACTGTTTTATAGCTCACCTTTTTTTGTGGGAGAAGTAGAGAGCTATCAGGATTGAAGCATGGCTGTGTGTCTGTGACTGACCGTATTTCTGTTCTCCTGTTCTCCAGTGGAGGGCGCTATGAAGAGAACTAAGATCGCCCGGAACACCCACATTGCCCCCCCAGGCAGCAATATGGTGCTAATGTCACAGTGTTCAGACAGACCCTGGCCAAGGAGTCAGACAAGCTAGCAGTAGCTAACGTCAAAATACACTGTTGCGGTGATGCCTTATGCTTCGAACACACCGACAGCGTCATTGCATTTGGTACACCAGAATCACATTAATTTCCAATGAAATGCTACGTTTGCCTTGAAGCATTGCATTGCAAAGGCAGTTGCAATGCGTTCGGTGTGGTGCATACGTTGGATTTATTGAATGTATGCGTCAAACTGTATGCCTGGACGGCTTGACAGAAATGGTAGCAGAAGGTGAATGTTGTAACTTTTGTTACATGCATATCCAGATGATGCTGCGTACTATTTTGCGCAATGAGTCTGTCAGTGTGATGGGAGCGTTAATCTACCTGCTCTCTCCACTCAGGTCAGGTTACGGAAACCCTATAGCCTGACCCACTTAACAACCACAACAGATCAGCTTCAATAGAGACGGTAGTAGTGTTTATGGTTTGTTATTTATATAATTTCTACTTTTGACTGATGACCTTGATGATTTTCATCTCAGCCATCATTCAGTCCATCACCCAATGTTGGTGATTAGAGCGTTACTGTAGTTAACATAGTAAATCATTTATTAAGTAGTGGTGAAATGTTCTGTTATGATACGGGGCAGGGGAGCCTAGTGGTTAGAGCGTTAGACTAGTAACCGAAAGGTTGCAAGTTCAAATTCCCGAGCTGACAAAGTACAAATCTATCGTTCTGCCCCTGAACAGGCAGTTAACCCACTGTTCCTAGGCCATCATTGAAAATAATATTTTTTTCTTAACTGACTTGCCTAGTTAAATAAAGGTAAAATAATTGATTTTTTTTTAAATGGGGGGGAAGGTTAATGTTAGGACATAGACAAACACTACCCTGATACACTTCCACACGCCATCTCCAAGTAGCAGCACCAACCGAGTCAAGGGCTCTGTTCTGCCAGGAAGCCTTGATAATTCCTTAGGGGCAAGCGATCAAGATTGCTTGTCAGTCCAGGGGACAGGAGGCCAGAAGCCTCTCAGCTGGCCTTTGTTTGTTTCATGGTGTTAGTTCATCTCTTTAGTTGGGAATGCGGTTTTTGTATTTTCCTTTTTGTACATATTTATGTTTCATCATCTGAACAAATAATCATCCGCTTGGAATGGCCTACCAAGAGGTCAAGAAGGAGCTGGCCCTGGACCAAAGGTAAGGTGGCTGTCTCCTGGGTGAGTACATTTAACACCTAGTCGCACACACTTACTTCCCACGTTTATGCACACATCAAATCAGGTTACAGACCCTTTAGCTGGGCTTAAGACCCCTAGACATAACGAGAGCAACAAAATCAGTGCACTAGTTATTGGTTTCGTAGCAGTTCCTTTAATATTGCTATACTGTAACAATGTCCATTAGCTCAGGTGCGATGACATTCATAGTGGTGTGCGTGTTTTAGGTCAGTGAGCCTAAACGTCAGGGTGGTGTTTGTGGCTGGCGATAGGGTCCTCCTCCTACTGTACCATCCACGCCCTCAGCTCCACTCAGCCCATACTCCTCCCCGGGAACACTGCTCTCACCCCAGGGCCCTTCCACACACTACCCCTACCTGGAGGATCACATGGCAAGTGTGGCTTTAGCTGTGGTGCCAAACGCCTGGGACCAGCCCTTACTGCTGGGTGTGAAGGGCACCACCCCAGACCCTGGCTCCTACCTTTCCTGACGCCCGCTGAGTTTTTAGAATTGGAGGGGGACACTTGTGAGGTGCCAGGTGGACTGCCATCGATGTACCAGAAGGCCCATGAGGAGAGGGAGAAGAGTGTACAGGACTGGCAGAAGACGGTGAAGGATGCCCACCTGAACAAGTGAGTGACAGAGCAGACACAGACACTACCAGTCAGCCATTCTACCGCTTAGATTTATCAGCAATTTGACCAACGCTCAGTGAGTGGAAATATGAAGTGTATGAAGTATGAATATAATGCAGCCACTCGAAAAGTCTGTGACTACTGTGTCGCTTAATTTGCATAACAAGTGACCCAGTTGCGTTCACTAATATGATTTACAAATAAATGCAATGATTTGATGCGGAGCTAATTGAGGGGCCCAAGTGCTAATTTAAAGTGAACTCTGGTTGTCTGTTAATGTTTCTGAGTCTTGTTCCTGTAGTAAGTTGTCTGTTTTCAGAGAGTGGTGGCGTCAGTTCCAGGCTCTGGTGGAGCAGAAGTTCCATGATTGGCTGTTGGAGTCGGGACACAGACATGGGCTGGAAAGCCTTATCCCCCCCTGCATCACTTCCCAGGACCCCTCACACAGCGACAGCCTGGAGGCCGGGCCAAATGACACCAGGCAGGAAGGGACATCTAGATGGACAGTGGGGAGGACACCTTTTGCCTTGCTGACTTTTAGGGTTCTTGTTGATGGAGATCCCCATACAAAGAAGCTTTTGCCTCACAGTCAGCTGTTTGCTTCACAGCCACTGGTAGCACTAAGCCCTTTGTTTGCATGCTGTCCACAGTTCCAGGCAGGCCTGGATCTGATCTGAGGATCACTAGACTGCAGAAGGGTGGCCTGGTATACACCTCTGGCTCTGTTCTCGCCCCCTGTATGCTGTCTCGCCCTCCACTGCTGCATTCCTTCATCTAGTTGAGACTGGTGCATCCAGATTCTCTACCCTTGCACACTCACTCTCATGGATTTACCAATGGTGGGGATGGTAGAGAATCAGGACACAGGCAGTGGTCCTAGAGTACTTGGGGTACGACTACAGGGTACCTATTGTTAGCCACTCAGGTTAGATCTGCCTAGAGTCTGGTTCTTCTGCTGTGTGTACTGTACCAATTAAATAATAGGGAATCATTTAACTGTCTGTTAAATTCAGAGATTGACCTTCCAGTATAGGGGAAAGATGTATTAATGTGTATGATATTAAGTTGTTAATATGTATTTTCTGGTAGCGTAGGAGAGAGGGTGTGATGAATTTAAAGATGTATTAATGTGTATGATATTAAGTTGTTAATATGTATTTTCTGGTAGCGTAGGAGAGAGGGTGTGATGAATTTAAAGATGTATTAATGTGTATGATATTAAGTTGTTAATATGTATTGTCTGGTAGCGTAGGAGAGAGGGTGTGATGAATTTAAAGATGTATTAATGTGTATGATATTAAGTTGTTAATATGTATTTTCTGGTAGCGTAGGAGAGAGGGTGTGATGAATTTAAAGATGTATTAATGTATACATATGATATTAAGTTGTTAATATGTATTGTCTGGTAGCGTAGGAGAGAGGGTGTGATGAATTTAAAGATGTATTAATGTATACATATGATATTAAGTTGTTAATATGTATTGTCTGGTAGCCTAGGAGAGAGGGTGTGATGAATTTAAAGATATATTAATGTGTATGATAAGTTGTTAATATGTATTTTCTGGTAGCGTTGGAGAGAGGGTGTGATGAATTTAAAGGCCTGTGCCAAATTACAAGGAATGGAATACCTTTAGCACCTGAGTGCCAATCTGTTTGTGCTGTCATGGCAACTCCTTATCACTCATTGTCATGTCAAACTGTTTCAAAATGTTTGACTTTGGCAATGGGGTTGGCAAGAGCACAAACCGATCTGGGACCAGGCTAGTACGTCCCTCAGATGGGACTTTGGTCTGTAGACTATAATAGCCACCTCGAAGAAGATGGCAGAACACATTAGTGTTATGAGAAGAGAAAGATGCCTTTGAGGGAGCAGTTATATTCCGTTACATGGGCCATTCAGTTATATTCCGTTACTGTGTACTATTAAAATAAGCCTAGCATGCTCCAGAGAATGCTGATGTTGCTAGGTAACCAGGTATTTCTCTTCCTTATTAGTAATTTGCTTTGCTTCTTCGGCCAGTGTGGATGGATGAGATTGTATTATTGTTCTTCTGCCTTGCTGCTGTAGGTTAGTTCTCAGGGACTTCCCCTGTGTATGGCCTCTTTATTGTTATGTCATCTTATTGTGTTACTTTTTATTTGATATTTTACCTTAGTTTCTTTAGCAAATATTTTCCTAACTCTATTTCTTGAACTGCGTTGTTGGTTAAGGGCTTGTAAGTAAGCATTTCACGGTAAGGTCTGTTGTATTCTGCGAATGTGACAAATACAAATTGATTTGATTTGCCTTTCAATTAAATTGCACTATGTCGGCCTACCTACATGTTACAATGGAAATTATTTTCAATGTTTTCTAAGAGCACAATTTTGTTTAGTTCTCTTTTTTCTTTAGTCATGAATAAACTATTCATTTTTGCCTTGACATGCCTTTTATTGTTGAATATTGTACTTTCTTAGACACCCTGTATATCGACCTCAGCTAATGTTTAGTTATACTGTTGGACAAATCACAAACCATTACAATTAGCTGTAGCACAGACGAAATGTATAGAGATAAACTATTTTTGGCTAAGACGGGGGAGCAGATGTTGAACAATCACCTCTGAATCATTCATTGGCCCTAGAGGAGGAAGAGAAGAGTGATTGGCCTGCACGTTTGACAGATTTTCATGCTTCTTGGTTGTATTCTAGTGTAATGGACCTTGCATAGTTCAAATGTCTAATGAATGCCTCCAAGTTCACCCACACACATATTTCCCCCATTTGTGTTTAGACATGAATACGCCCGAAGAGAACTTGTGACACTTTAAACAATGGGGGCACAATATCTGTGCATCTGGGAAGAATTTGGCACATTTGGTAGACTCTTGGCCTGAGGTGATAGGCACATTGGGCATAGGCTGGGGTGGGGGTGATGGGAGCAAGCTGGCAGGGTGGCGTGTAGGGAGGGTATGTGTTTTGGTGATTGTAGGGGGCGAGATGAGTTGGGGGGCAATTCAGCAAGCCAGCAGAGAGGGGGTCAATGGGCACTCTCACCATGCTGTCATTATGCCGTAATCCCACTTCACTTTTCTGGAAAAACTGAATAGCACTAGAATCACTGACTCAATTTTTGGATCCCATTTTCATGACAAAGCGATTGTTCCACTCACTGTTTAAAAAACTGGGAGGCTGGGTATATAAAAGGGCTTGGGTGGCAGGACCAGAGGCATCCAGACTTCAGGGAGACCAGCAGACCACCGCTATCTATCAAGCCTAGCCCACAAACAATGTCCAAAATGGGCAGGGTGAGTAACAGGGATATGGCCGCTTGGCTCTGGGCAATCACTGACTCCATCAGAACAGGTTCTAATGATACAGTATAGTGGGCAGGATAGTGATTGTTTGGTGGCAGTAGCATAGCAGTGATTTTCTGTGGTGTGTTTGGTTTAGTTATGGGATGGCCCATTTTCATATTTTCTGTCAAATTTGGCTGATTTATCCTGCTGGCCATTGCCATTGTAATAACAACGTAATAGTATAATTGTAATGTAAGTGTAATAATACCAGTGTAATAGTCTCATTTGAGATAGAATGCTGGTTAAAGCTTGTCAGCACTGGTGTCCTGCAGAAATTGACATAATCTCTGCCTGTCTTAAATACACATTTTATTATAAATACAGTCTTCGATTTGGCATTCAAGTGCCATCAAAAATATTTACATTGGAGTTATTCTGTGATGGAAAGACTAACTCAAACTGATGAGTTTACCCACGTCTATGGCTTTTAGAAATAGCACTAGCTGCAAAGAAAGGCATCAGGAATGTGTTGAGTGATTGACTTGTTCTTTGGTAGGTTGGAAAAAGCAATTCATTGTGTAAAAAGGTACCTACCGTGCAGTGCAGAGCTTTTATCAAGCATATGAACTTAAGTTCAACCCACTCACTCCACTCTGGTCTCTTGTGTTCTCGTCCAGATTGTGTTTTACGAGGATAAGAGCTTCCAGGGCCGCCGTTATGAGTGTGACAGCGACTGCACCGACTTCCATTCCTACCTGAGCCACTGTAACTCCATCCGTGTGGAGAGTGGAGCCTGGGTGGTGTACGAGAGGCCCAACTACATGGGCTACCAGTATGTTCTGACCAGGGGAGAGTACCCTGAATACCTGCGCTGGATGGGCCTCAATGACCGCCTCAGCTCCTGCAAGATGATCCACTTTGTAAGTCTGCCACTGCCTCAGTCCTTAGAGCATTATAGTGAATGAAAGGAGATATCATTGTGTTTCTTCAATAACAGTATCTAGATGGGGTATGTCTGTTAGGTCTATGCCGAGCTGCCTGAATGGGGTGTACCGTATGTTGTATTATAAACCGGGTCGTTTGGGTCCTGGATGCTGATTGGCTGAAACAGAATTTCAGCCGTGTGTACATCAGACAATATATCACAGTGATGACGCAAAAATAATTGTTTACTGTTCTATTTATGTCGGTAACCAGTTTATAATAGCAATAAGGCAACTCTGGTGTTTGTGGTATATGGCCAATATACCACATCCCCTCTGGCCTTATTGTTTAATTAGAGCACAGAACACTGTACACTTCCCTTCAATGCACAGGGTGGCAGGAAGAATCAGACCTACACTTCTACTGTAGAATCAATCAATTGTCCAACTATGGTGCCGAATATGGTGGTGGAAATATTCTCTGTAACACAGGAAGCCATAAACGGCCCAAACAAAAGCAGTGAAAAAAATACAGCATGTTCTAAAAATATATGTTTCTTTTCTCATGATGGTTCGTTCAGTTTCGGACCAATCTCAAGAGTATAAAAACATTGGATTGGTGATGGGTTGGTGCATTTTGGGTCGACCAGAACATCGACAAACACACAACAATACTTTACAAACCTTGTGTGTTACTAACTATCCTTACATCCCAGCCCCCAAAATAAACCAGAAGTTGCTGAGTAAGAATCTCATCTCCCTATATATCCCTCCTTCCCCCTTTCTCTTACCCCACATCCCCTCCCCCTTCTTTCCCAATCCCTTGCACTAACCCCTCGCCTCCACCTCCACTACTACCACCCCCCCATCCCCATCCCCACCACCCCCACAGTCCTGTGGGACCCAGTACAAGATGCAGCTGTATGAGAAGGATGACTTCGCGGGCCAGGCCTTCGAGGCCGCCGAGGACTGCCCCTCAGTCCTGGAGAAGTACCGTTGGAGGGAGGTGTACTCCTGCAAGGTGCTGGATGGCTGGTGGGTCTTCTACGAGCACCCCAACTACCGTGGACGCCAGTACTTCCTGGAGAAGGGAGAGTACAGGAAGCCTGGGGACTGGGGTGCAGTCAGTCCCACTGTCCAGTCCTTCAGACGCTTCACTGAGTGATCCTCCTGACCACAACAACACCAACCTCAACACCAACCTCAACCTCAAACCCAACCTCACTATTATCATACATAATATGCATAATATGGACTTTGAATAACGCCTATCCTATTACTTTGAGTCCTTTGATTGTGACTTTACTGAGGTCTCTCTCCTGAAATAAAAACTTGGCTGGTAAGCAGATCTGAAAATGTTGGCGTTTTTGTGTGTGTCTGTGTCAGTGAATGTGTGCACCCGGAAGGTAGAAGGTGTATTCTTTTGTCCAAAATGTATGACCCTGAACTGATACAGCCCAAAGGGAGATCAACTTCTACATGCGGAATTTAGCCACTGAATAATTTGGTTCAAGCTATAAGGAATATCAAGTGAACTAATAAGACAATGTCATCATGACAGATGCCAAGATATCTTAATGATGCATAACAGCTCCAGTGCCAGAAATTTACCCAGCTTTCCATTACCAAGTCGTTACTTTACAAAAATGTCCTCACAAAGAATTCTTCTAGCGACCATGTCTCATAGTTATAGAACAGGTTTCAGGTCTACACTGATGGGGTGAGGGTTGTGATGAGTCACAACAGAGAAGCAGTTTCCTTCCCCACCAATCAGAGCCATCGTTGTCGACTGGTCAGAGTCGCCCAGGAGAGCCGAGCAGAAGGAGTGCCGAGCAGAAGGAGTGCAGCATGAGAGGCCAGGGTACAGCAGACTAGAAGTGTAGAGCAGAGAGAGATGACATTTGGCACTCAGTGAATACATTTTTAATTTATGTATTCAATGTACAGTGTGTGTGTACATTGAATCCATTTTGTTTGTGTTGTCTATGACCTTGTGTGCACTACAGTGAATATATATATGGATGTAATATAACTGGTCAAAGCCTACAGTACTCAGCATCCAGGCTGAGCGCCACACTGCCCCTTTTGGTCAGATCTGTAACAGCAACCCCTGGCACACCAACATCATCCAATCACCAATCACATGGACACTGTGGGAATATCTGGAGCAAACATAGGATGGTGCCCGTGTTTGAACAACCCTTTGACTTAGCAGCACAATATCCTGGGCACATTTAGAGGAGGACTACATTGTCTGTAACAACTATCCATTAACTCACTCAATGTTAAACAACATGGAAAACGTCAGCCACTAGACTGTTTTCCTGTATCTGAGTTGTTGAAGCTCCACATCTGGACACTAGAGGGGGTTGGAGGTGTAGTCTCTCCCAGCAGAAGCCTGTGGTGGTGGGCCTCAGTAAGACTGTTTCCCCCAGTAGAACACTTTCTCTTACCCAACCATCCACAGATCACATCCACAGATCACTGCCCCTCCTTCATATGGACAGACTTAATGGGAGAAGTGAGGCTCAGCCCTCTATAGGAATCTGCAAAAACACATAGTCAAAGTTCTGTGGGTATTGTATTTATTTGTTGTTGGCGGGCTATGTTCCCCACAGCTGGATAATGCAGGAGGTGATAATATAATGAACAGCAAAGTTTTAAAAACACCTCAGTCCAACACTGGCCATCAAGACAAAGGAAGTGGGCATCAAAAGTTCTGCCTCTGCCTCCAAACACGAACAGGAAGTTCTGACCTCTGAGGAAGAGATCGGAGAAGGCTGTTGAGGCATGATTCCTGCTGAAAACTGAAAAACATGATTTTCTGTGTTTTATATATATATATTTCCACACTATGAGGTCAGAATAACACACACTGGTTGAATCAACGTTGTTTCCACGTCATTTCAATGAAATTATGTTGAACCAATGTGGAATAGACATTGAATTGACGTCTGTGCCCAGTGGGTAACAGCTGTTTGAAAAGACTGCCTGAAATTTCAGCCTGTTTAGTGGAATGGCGTTTTGGCCTGCCTGGCGAAATTAGTTGATAGACCAATAAGAAAGAGAGTTCCAAACCTCTCTGCCAATAATCACTAGTTTTCTGTTTTCTCCTCCCCACTCAAGGCCACTCCTAGCAAAATTCTTTCTTGAGAAATTGCTCTTTTTTTTACATTTATTTAACAAGGCAAGTCAGTTAAGAACAAATTCTTATTTTCAATGACGGCCTGGGAACAGTGAACTGCCTGTTCAGGGGCAGAACGACAGATTTGTACCTTGTCAGCTCGGGGGTTTGAACTCGCAACCTTCCGGTTACTAGTCCAACGCTCTAACCACTAGGCCACACTGCTGTCCTTTTAACTGAAAACAGTCACAGTAAGGTTACCCAGAAGTGATTTGATATTGAGATAAAAATGGCTGCATTGGACCTTTAAGATCAGTGTTCAAGAGTACTCACCCATGGTCAGAGTGTGCCTCCATCTTGGTTGAGGCGGTTGCCACTACACGTCATTTTCTTCAAGGATAGCCTCACTGATGCCTGGCCGTCAGGGGCAACGGGGTCAGGCAGGTTACATTGTCATAGGTCACTCTGAGGAGGGTTCTGATTGGGTTGAGTGGGGAGGAGCGGCCACCAAACACAGCTCCCCGCCCAGGCACAGATGTTACTGTGTGATACAGTATGACACCTGGGAGGAGAACAGAACCTGACCAGGAACAGATGTTACTGTGTGATACAGTATGACACCTGGGAGGAGAACAGAACCTGACCAGGAACAGATGTTACTGTGTGATACAGTATGACACCTGGGAGGAGAACAGAACCTGACCAGGAACAACTCCGGGTTCTATAGCCTATATCTAGAACCCAGAATATTTCCTAGTCAGAACAAACACAGTTTTTGTTGGAAAACTCAATGCCCTAATAGTACCATTGACCAAATCCATTGAACCCTCTTACCCCAGTCATTGGATGATTTCACACAGGCACATCTCCAGCCACCCTTGGCTCTGATGAGGACCCTGGCTGTAGTATCCTCTCTACCCCCCCAGCCTGAGCCCCCACTGAGCAGCACCAGCCCAGGACCCAGGGGCATCCCCAGACCCTCCACACACATCTCCCCAACCACGGGCCTCACAGCCAGGGGAGGCGGCTCAGCCAGGGGTAGACACAGAGGAGGACACGCCAGACATCCAGTATTCTCTGTGATGACACTGGCATTAGTGTTCAATAAATGAAAAGACAGAATGGAGGAATAAATGGTTGCAGGGAAATTGGAAAGATGTTCAAAATAAAATGTTTGTGTTTGTGTGTAGTGTATATCTTTGATGGGGAGGTTGATGGCTAGTGAGTTGAAACAAAAGTCAACCGCAGGATTCTAGATTAGAGTAACTCACCTCAAACGCATCGAATGGTTCCAGGCTCTCTACTCCGCGTGTCTCCTTCTGTGGTATCAGACCCAGGTAGAACTCATTCATATCCAGACACTGTTCCCAACCATGTAGACAACACTCAGCCCACACACTTAACAACACTTATTTAACAGAGGTAGAGTACATTTATATGGCTGCTTTAGGTAGCAGCAGTAGCTTTCAGTCGTGCATGACTCGACCAAAGGGGTTGTGGGGGCTGATCTATTCGTACATCACAAATGGCAACTTGGGGAGGAGCCTTGCAGCCCAGCCAATAACAGCATCCGACCAGGGTCAAGAGAAAAAGTACAATAACACTTAATTCTAACATGGATACCAGGTATCCACCACCCTTACACACAGACACACATAAACAAACCAACAAACAAAAGCATGCACACGCATGCGCACGCACACATTCCACTCCATTCTCACACTGTGTCTCCGTGTAGGTGAGCACCACTTCAGACAATAGCAGGGTAGGGGAACTCTAGATCAGCCCCACTAAGAGACTCTTCCACTTGGGGCTTCTCTCTCACATTCACCCCTAGCAGATGGTACTGACCACCATGAATGTAAACAGGGTCTGGATACACATGCAGTTGTTCGATGTATCACAGGCCAGCACTCGGCATAGTGTTCACACTGTGTGTGTGTGTGTGTGTGTGTGTGTGTGTGTGTGTGTATGTGTGTGTGTGTGTGTGTGTGTGTGTGTGTGTGTGTGTGTGTGTCCATGCATGCATGCATGTGTTTATTTGTGTCTAGTGTAATACATAGTGTACCTGTGGGTTAGGATGAAAGGGTATCCAGCCACTATTCAGCTGAGTGTTGTTATTGATAAGAGCAGCTTTGCGCCAGGAAGTCCTGTTCGAACACCACCAACCCCGCCAGAGGCAGGTTAGCGTTTTTATTCATTAATTTTGTTCTGGAGGCAGATCTGCCCCAAGGCAGAAATTATGCGATTGGTTTCCCCAATGGTGAGGGTGGAGCTTACATTTCAAATGGGCTGCATGCTCTGAGAGGACATTTGACCAGCGCTTGTCCCTAACCCTGACCTTAACCATAACCCTTAACTAACCTTAATCTTTACCCTTACCTTAACCATTTTGCATTTCAACTTCAATGGGGTGACTTCAGAGTTGGTCGTCACTAGCTTCCACAGCCACAAAGTCATAATTAAAACGTAGGCCTAATAATAAAACAGATGCATTTGCCGTTGGTAAGAAGCACCCGGGGAGCAGTGGGTTAACTGCCTTGCTCAGGGGAAGAACGACAGATATTTACCTTGTCAGCTCGAGGAATCAATCCAGCAACCTTCTGGTTACTGGCCCAACACTCTAACCACTAGGCTACCTGCCGCCCCAGTCACTGCAACAGATTAAAACATTCTGCCCTCAACTCTACAGAAACGTGATCAAATCTGATATTCTGCTTCTCTAAGAAACGGACATGGCCAAGTTCCAACATTTCCAAATCATACAGCAAATGAGGGTGTTTTTGTTCCCATAAAAGGTAATTGGAGGGTATTTTCCAAGCTGGGGTGTTGCGCACAAATATAACATGGCTCTGATTTATCAATAAAAGCATGCCTATATATTGTGTGCGACAGTTTGTTAAATCCTAATAATTTCTGGTGCACACAAATCCTTGAATCTCCACATATGGCAGAATTTAGTAAGAAATGTACACCCGGTTGATAAATGACGGCACTGGAGAGAGAGAAAGTTACCAAGATACCATCTCTAAAGAGAGAGACAAGCGTGTTGTGTATGAACATATCCCCAGCTAGAACCCTTACAATCTTAAAACATGATCTCTACCATTGATGTGGTGGTTAACTATGCTGTCCGTGGTGAATAAAGTAACTCTCCCTATACTTAAAATACTTTAAAAATACTTAAAAATACTTTCTCACAAAATAAAAAAGGTGGGTAAAATACACCACTGATCTCCACTGTATATAAACACTGTATATAAACACTGTATATATAAACACTGGTAAAAGCATTAGTTATGAATAGTCCATTTTGAGATTTGTGGGGGAGCAGAGAGCAGAAAAATGCACTCACCTACCCAGCATGGTACATTACTAGCCTTCATGCACACAGACCTCACCAGTGTCATCAGAAACAAACAACAAACACAATAATAAATTATACATTTTATTTTAAGTGTTTTTCAAGACACCCAAAGTCTCAGTCAACTTTATTGCTTCAGTCAAATCACATCAAACTTTCAAAAAAATGTCAGTCTTTCAGTTCACGCAGACGCTTCAGTTTCATAGTGTTTGGATCAGTATCCTCTCTTAAACGGAGAGAGGGAGGGAGGCAGAGAGAGAGGAAGAGAAGGAGAGGAAGAGAACAGGGGAGACAAATAGACTACCATTGCTGTTCCCTTTTCCTATGATGACGTTATGACTTGCAGTCTGGTGTCTCTTAAGTTTATCTAGTCAAAGTGCAATGGGTCAGAGGAGCATAATACATCCAAACCACAGGAGGTTGGTGGCATCTTAATTGTGGAGGACGTGCTTAGAGTAATAGCTGGAGCGGAATTAGAGGAACGGTATCAGACACATCCAACACATCGTTTCCATGTGCTTGATGCCATTCCATTCGCTCCATTCCAGCCATTATTATAAGCCGTCCCCTCACTTTCACTGATACAAACACTCACAAAGCTTGAAAAGAGAGACACACTTGTTTTAACCCAGACCTCCCACACACTTCCCAAGCCCTGGCCAACCCTGGTCCTGGAGAGCTATATATATATATATTTTTAAATGTAACTAGGCAAGTCAGTTAAGAACAATTTTTTATTTACAATGACGACCTACACCGGCCAAACCTGGAGGACGCTGGTCCAATGGTGCACCGCCCTATGGGCCTCACAATCACAGCCAGTTATGATACAGCCTGGATTCGAACCAGGGTTTCTGTAGTGATGCCTCAAGCACTGAGATGCAGTGCCTTAGACGTCAAGCGTTGTAAGATACATACTGTATCAACATTAACACACCTTATACAGCTTGTCAATGTCTTGATGAGAGGTTGATATGTTGAATCAGGTGTGCTAGTGCTGGGCTGGAACAAAAGCACATTCACAGACAGATCCCTCGGTATGAGGAGAATACACACCAACTCTGACATAAAACGACATATTACACTCTATACAGTACATTGTGAATGAATACCAGTGACATCACAGAATCAGAGGTAATAAACTGGTTTGGAATGCTGCTACAGACTGAACTGTGACCTACAGGGTCACGATCTCATCACCTATTGTGCATTTAGAGAAATAATGTGAGAAGGGAATGAGAGAAGGCGGAGAAGAGGAGAGGAGGAGACTTTTACCTAGGGCTTGGTGTATCAGAGGGTCAGACGGGATGTGTTTCTGATGGACTTTAGTTTGGTCCAGGTGTGTGTGTGTGTGTGTGTGTCTAGCTGACAGACTTTAGTTTGACCTTCTTGGGCGGTTTGTTGGTGTAGATGTGGTATTTATGTTTATTTATTTTCCCTTTTGTATTGTTTATTTTACTTTTGTTTATTATCTATTTCACTTGCTTTGGCAATGTAAACATGTTTCTCATGCCAATAAAGGAACTTTGCCCCCAAGCAGGCAAATCAAACGCTCTCCCTCTTATTGAGGAAAATTTTTGATTACGACCTTTTGGCATTACAAATGTTGTTGTTTTTGTGGCGGGAATGCGCTTCCACAGATGCGGTTTACAAATAAAACTATTTTACTCAATGAAATATGTTGGGGAATTTTTGGGAGAGTGGGCACCTTTGCATGAACTAAAACGTGGAAGAATGCCGTTATCTATCCGTTTAAGAAAATCGAGAATGCGGCACTGACTGCGACTGCGCGAATTTGCAGGAAGCGTTAACAGTCCTTTTACCAGTAGATAAATTGTCAACAGTCAAGACTCAAGACTGGGATCTTAGATCGTTTTAGAGACAGCGCCGATACTGTCACTGGTATGTATTGATGTTTTTCTACTCCCCGTGTGTAGGCTACATGGGACGTGTATCCGCAAGGCAGAAAGAGAAGGGCGTCGAACCAGAGCTGGGGCCGAATTGACTCATCCGCATCAAAATGACTTGGCTACAACGGAGCCCATTCTCTACGGAGACGCACCAATTAACAGATAAAACGGACAATACCTGCATAAATCCTATTCTCCAATGTAAAATAAAAAATAAAGCTAAATGCATAGCAGGTAATTAACAATGGCAAAGCCACATACGTTGATCTCTGGTGGTGAAAGCACAGTCATTCCCCTGATATGACAATGGGTGTGTTCGAGGGCTTAGCCTCATGAAGCCGACAGTAGACGAAAGTCGGCGAGTAAAGTCGGAGGAGATGACAGCCGAAAGTCGGACAATGTAGTGGTATTACAACATTAAGGCTCAGATCAACATGGCAGAGTCAACATAGCTGCTATTGTTTATAAAAGTGTTAATGTATAAATGTCTAAAGAAACTTCTATACCCCCATATCACGCATTCACAAACTGGAAATATAACGTGTGTACAATTCATTGGTTAGAGTGGTCGCAAATATCACTTTTCATTAGTATCCCCTGTAGCTTTAGAATCCGCAAAGTTGGTTCCTGTTTCAGTCACATTCGGCCACGTTTGCGTGGGTGAAACAAAAGCACCCTAATGATTGGTTGACAAATAGTGCCTTCCACAAGGCAGGTGATGCTGCATGGTGTAGTTGGTGAGAAGCAACTGTGGCGACATCAAAAAACGGTATGACCTTTGAGCACATTATTTTTGTAAAGTTCATGCAGTCGACAAGTCGTACATTATTTATAACCATAATGAAACAAACGTTGAAATGACAGCGCTTGGATACATGTGACAGTGGGGAGTGGGAGATCAACACACATCATTAGTGCGAATGACAGACATAACCATTTTGTCCTATCAATTGTACCTGGAATGGTCGACACCGCCACTTGTTTTGACCGTTCCATGATTCCTACGGCGATCTATAATGCAGGCTAGCGCACATCCTCAGCCTGTATTTTATGTCAGTCACCCTAGATGTGTGGATGGGCTTTATTGCAGATCATGTAATAATCTAGTCATACAGATGAAACAATTACCCACCTGTCCAGACTGAATGACACCTGCTGTCATGTGAGCCACTCTTTCCTTTTTCCATTACCAGCAATGCTTTACATAACAGTTCCCTCTATTGTCATTCTCTCTCATCTGCAGACAGAAAGAGAGGAGAGGTGGAGAAAGACTTCACATCCTAGAGATCCCTGTAGTCTAAGCTCCCATCACTGGGAGGCCCCACCCTCCACCGTCACCATGGCTACCAGAGGGAGTGGCCGGCCCAATGGCACGCTGCCCCAGACCAAGATATGCCAGTTTAAACTGGTCCTACTGGGAGACATGGCAGTGGGAAAGTCCAGCCTAGTTCTGCGCTTCGTCAAGGGACAGTTTGATGAGTTCCAGGAGACCACCATCGGAGGTGATGGGGGATGGGGAATAAGGGGAGGGGAGAAGTTGACGGGCACACTGTTGGCCCCAGATCACGACTGGGCAACTCTGTTCAAATCACATCAAACCTTATTTGTCACATGCGCCGAATGCAATTAGTGTAGACCTTTCCGTGAAATTTTTACTTACAAGCCATTAACAAACAGTGCAGTTCAAGAAGAGTTAAGAAAATATTTACCAAGTAGACTAAAGTAAAAAGTAATCAAAAGCAACACAATAACAATAACGAGGCTATATACTGGGGCCACCAGTACCAAGTCAGTGTGCGGGGGTACAGGTTAGTTGAGGTAATTTGTGCATGTAAGTGGGGGTGAAGTGACTATGCATAGATAATAAACAACGAGTAGCAGCAGTGTACAAAAGGGGGGGGTCAATGTAAATTGTCTGGTGGCTTTTTTATGAATTATTCAGCAGTCTTTTGGCTTGGGGGTAGAAGCTGTTGAGGAGCCTTTTTGTCCTTGAGTACCGCAGCGTAAGCACACTGTGCCAGATTTCCTGGATCAAGTTGGGAGGGTTGTCTGAGATGAAAGGACTAAGTTTTACATCATGAGTTATTCATCCTCTCTCTCTCCCTCTCTCAGCTGCGTTCCTGGCCCAGTCTGTGTGTCTAGATGACACTACCGTGAAGTTTGAGATCTGGGACACAGCGGGACAGGAGCGCTACCACAGTCTGGCTCCCATGTACTACCGCGGGGCACAGGCTGCCATCGTGGTCTTTGACATCACCAAGCCGGTAGTCATCAGCACACCACAAAGATGCATGCTCAGAGTTAACTTTAAGAGTAAACAATTAATGTATTGTACTGTATAGAAGCTTTAGCCCTCTCTATCATGTGAACACAGCCATGTTATTTAAATGTTGCACTGTGTCTGACTCCTCTTTCTCACCTCTCCCCTCTGTCCCTCTCCTGTGGTCTCAATTTTGCCCTCCTGTAGGAGACGTTTGAGCGGGCTAAAGCCTGGGTGAAGGAGCTACAGAGGCAGGCTAGCCCCAACATTGTCATCGCTCTGGCAGGCAACAAGGCGGACCTGGCTGAGAAGAGACTAGTGGAGTATGAGGTACTGTACTCAACACGGACTCTTTAAGATGTTAAGGCCTTTACTATACAATGACTTTACCACATTTGAATTCTAACTGGGGATTCCAATACTGATGGATAGCCTTTTCATTATGTGTTGCCTGTCTGACAGGAGGCCCAGACCTATTCTGAAGACACTGGACTTCTCTTCATGGAGACCTCTGCCAAGACTGCCATGAATGTCAACGAACTTTTCCTGGCCATTGGTGAGCTCCCATCTTTTCCCAACAATCTAGAGGGCGACTTCTAGGGATAACAATTTATATTCAAATCAACTATTGGCTTAATAAAAAAGTTTTCCATGACCACATCACATGACCAGGAAAAACTCCAGGGCATAGTTCAAAATAATAATAACAAACATTATTTTTGGCCTCTAACAAAGTGTGTTCCACTATCTCTGCAGCCAAAAAGATGCCCAAAACGGACACCCAGAATCCTACACACGCAGCGCGACACAGGGGAGTGAACTTACAGGATCCTGAAGCCCACAACACCCGATCCTGCTGTGGAGGAGGAGGAGGGAACTAGGACTGCTTCACCGCCATCCTGCCATCCCTGTTCCCAACCTCTGGGGTCGGGCAGGGGGACACCCCCTCCACCCTCCCTCCCATCCACAGACAGACAGACCACTATTGAGAGAAATAGAAAGAGGGGAAGAAAGAAAGAGGGAGTTTGAGTTGGACGGTTGTCTTTTATGAGTATTTGCCTCACCAACCGACGCCAGAGAGAGATTTTGGACAAAGACTGACGGACATGAGGAAGAAAAAGACCGTGAGAGAGTGAATACTTTGTATATTATTGAGCGCTAATCGTGGCTGTTTTACATTTTGTCTGTCTCGTTTAATTTCAATCATGGTTCCATTTGATTATGCAATCGCTGCAGTGTCAGTTCTTGAGTGGCAGAGAGGGAAGAAAGGAGAGATGGAGCAAGGGAGACTGAAGGATGAGGGAATGAAAGAGTGAATGGGATGCAGGTCATACTCCCTCCCTATAGTATTCCCATTTGTGCACCTCACAGAGGGGCAGAGCTGTATTAAATGCCCTCTCATCACCCTCCTCTGGCATGAGCCCCAGACAACCTGGACAACCTTAACCCAACTCTGAAGCCTTGGCCTGTGCCATTCCAGATACTCCCCAGTCCCTACAGATAGAGTAACCCATGTTAGATGGCACAGGTTACCCACAATCCCAAAAGACAAGACGGAGGATAACCACAGTTTATTGCCTCTTCTAATGCCCTTATTTCCTCTGGTGCCCTTTATTTATTCGAATCCCTAGGCTATATTATTATAATTATTACTCCTTAGAGCAGCGGTGTTGTGAAACATCATGCTGCTAGTGCCAGTCTGGTATTATCCAGGCACCTCCTCCTCATTTATCTATCTTCCACGCACAGATGTAGATGTACACTAAAGAACCCAGAGTCCAGTATTTATTTGCTGTTGGGACTGAGTCATGCTCCAGGCCATGTCTGTCTGGCTAGACCTTCACTGGAAACCTTCACTGGAAACCTTCACTGTTTCTAACAATCAATCCACTGTCTAGTGCATAATTGGTGATATCCACAGTCTCTCCTGGTCAGTTTACATCGTCAGCAGAAATGCCTTGCCCCTTGTAGTGATAACTTATAGTTGGTATTGATCTCAAACCCTAGCCTGATCCCAGATCTGTCTCCCTCTGCTCAACAATGACTATAGGAGTTTGCAAGACAGCACAAGCAGATCTGGGACCAGGCTACTCAAACCCCTCTAGACTTGCAGTCCTGTAGGTAGGAAACCAATGCATCTGGTATCTGGCCTGTCATGTTGTGAATGCAAGGGCCATGATCTACATGATATGTTCTGCTGTTCCTCATTTGTCTTGTTTCTTACTGCTTAAGAGTTGATGTCATTGAAAACATTGTAAACAAACGCTTTTAACGTGACTAATGAGCTGATGCTGTTCAAAGCACTGGAGTGAGACGGCAAGCTTTGGTGACAGAGCTACTCAATCTGTTGATGGATTCTGAATTGACCCTTAACCCCTAGACATATTAATGTAGATCTGAACAGATCAGAAAGGTTAATGCTTTATGATAGTTGCTTAACCTGGCCAAATAGGTGGATTATTTTTGCCATATTGCTTCCACCTCTCCAAGATCTACAGGAGTGTCTGGTGTAGGGAAGGATCCATTTGGGATGTGTCCAAGGCTTAGCTAAGAAGAATAAGGCTGCTTACGAGGGGTTTAAAAACAAAACAAGAAGTGCCTACTCCCATTTTCTTCTTTTGTTATTTGTTTTGGGTTTGCTTTGGCGTGTTTGGCAGAAATGTACGTTGTTTTTAATTGAACCTTTATTTTATCAGGGGATCATACTCAGACCAAGGTCTCTTTTACAGATGAGCCCAGAGTGACAGAAAATATACGCAGCAAAATGCAAACAGAAAGAAAAACACACTAGCTAGGTTTCCATCCAATTGGTGACAGATTTATGTGAATATGTGCGTAGGCTGGGCTGGTAGATTATATAATGGGATTATTATGGATGGGAGCAAGAATAATTGTTTTTGTTAAACGGCAGTCAAGCGTCGATTATGTCACCAGAATAAGACCCTCGATATGTATTGGAAAGGAGCATCAAGATCACTATGCGCTTTCACCAACCTGTGAAGTTCATCATATATTATTTCATCTGTAGCCTAATAAACGGCATGGTTTCCCAGAGTCATAGTGGGAGGACAACACACCATATCGTCACGACTCCCAAGTTTACTTCCATATGATGGTTATTATATCAATATTTGGGAATAAAGGTGTTTCCACCACCATTTCTCACATAATTGATTAAGACACAAAAAAGATCCCACCATGTCGAACGAACAAATTCTGTCGGCATTTTATAAAATTGTACCGAAACGACCTGTTTCCATCACAGCTGTCGTGATTTTTTCAATACGGTATATCATAACCCGCAAACAAACGGTCGATGGTTGATTGTTCCACAAATAAGGTGCAAGAAAACTAAAAGCTGATTCACTTAACACAGTAGAGACCAAAGGAATTTCCAGAGTTCGCCATACCAGCTAAAAATTAAAAGTAAAGCATCTCCCTGGACCTCAACAGCTTGTAACCATTAACTCTTTCTGCACAATGTAATTCTGCTCTTTGTACAGTTGTAAGGAGCTCTTCTTGTGAAATGCAGTATATTTTGTCATCTAATTTGATTGAAACTGTTGATTTTACTAACTAGAGTACGTATATCATTACGCTGGAATTAGTCACGAAGGACACCAATCTATGTGATGAGCTCTACTTCATTTCAAAGCTAATTGTTTCATGGGCTGTCCTCATGATTAAGTCACTCATTCATGAACTCTTATTCTATGATCACAGGTTAGTGTAATAATGATGAAGTCCACACGATGTGGGAAAGACTCCCCTCAGCTCCTCTGTAAAGTGTTGTTCAATAAAGATGTGCTATTGCGCCATGTGTGCAGTGAATATGAACTGAGGGCTTGTATCATAAATGGTTTAGTCCAGTTGTGCCACTTGTCTCTGTCATGGGTTAAGCTTGAAATATAGTTTTTCATTTAGGGGGGTGGGGCTTGCAACAAAAAAAAAAAAACACTGGTTTAGGCAGTCACAAAGCACTGCATAAAAATGAACATGGGCCTGATCTCAGCATTTGTACAGGAGTAAAGATGTCATACACAAGGTTCATGTTCAAAATTGATTTGACTATTTAATGCAGGGTTTCCCAAACTGGTCCTGGGGCCCCCCTGGGGGGACGTTTTTTTTTTTTGCCCTAGCACTACACAGCTGATTCAAATAACCAACTTGTCATCAAGCTTTGATTATTTGAATCAGCTATGTAGTGCTAGGGCAAAACCCATAACGTGCACCCAACCAGAGGGCCTCAGGACTGAGTTTGGGAAACACTGATTAGTGTACAAACATAATCATGTTCTTTACACAGGTTAGCATTTTTCATCATGAATCTTGTTCTGGAGGCAGTTCTGCAGAGTGGTCACTAGCTGGCACAGTTACAAAGTCAAAAGTTGATTTTAAACCTAACCTTAACCACACTGCTAACCCTAATGCCTAACCTTAAATGAATACCAAAAAACTAGTTTGAGTTATCATGAATTTCTACAATATAGCTAATTTTGACTTTGCAGTTGGCCCTTCTAGCGGAAATCGCTCAGTTCTGCCTCCAGGGCAAGATTCATGAATAAACATCAACTTGCATTCTTTACATGATATACTTGTTTTATGTTTTGTTTACAACAGCCCTTTTGCAGTTGACCCACACTAGAAAACGACTCAGTAAAATGTCTGAAATCAACATTTGTCCAAAATGTAATTATTTACAAAAACATAAATTAGACTTAAAAACATACATTTCCATCATGGGATTCTCCCCTCTCCCTTTCCTAATAAAACAGCTCTCTGTTGGTTTGCAATCAAGAAGGACAATTGACAGACAATATCAATATAAAAACATCATGAGAATCTTGTATATTTCACAACAGTTCCCACCAAAACTTGGGTCAAGTTCCAGCCCTAGTCCTCACTCTCCTTGTCGTCGACTGCTGTGTAGATGACCTGGTTCCTGCGTTTGATCCTGGAGTTGCTACCCGTACTGCTGTGGTCCCCCTTCTTCCCAATGGTGCGCTTGGGGATCCGGACATGGGGCTCCTCCCCCTCCCCTTCCCCTTCCAGGGGTGAGGAGTGAGAGGGGGTAGGCAGGTTGAGGGACAGGCCAGAGGGAGTAGCGGGGTTTGATTTGGGCTCAAGCATGGACAGGACCATGCGACTGGGGGGGTAGCTCTCCAGAGGCTCCCTGAGTCCCGTCTCTCTCCTGCTTCCCCCGTCTCACCCTCAGGCACCACTGCATCAAGGCCCTCCCCCTTACCCCTTTTCTCTCCTCCCTCCTTCTCCCCCTCTTCTTCCTCTATGGTAATCTCATCAGGGTTGTATGAGCTGGACAGGCCTGAGGTGTCAATAGGGTTCATCCCCACTCTGGACATCATCATCCTCCAGCTCTGGGGCTCCTGTGCCCATCTGTCCCCCGACCTGGGCATAGATGTCTGTGAGGCCCTGGGTGGCACAGAGCTGGGTGGTGTGGGGGTTGGTGCTGTAGCTGGGATGGGGGCCAGGCAGGATCGTAGGCTGGCACAGTCAGGCTGAAGTTGTCTGGGATGGACAGTTCACCTCCCAGTTCACCCACAGCCTCCATCATGGCTGCCTCAGAAGCACTGATGTCCCACCTGGACAACATACAGAAGTAGTTAAGTGTGGGTGTGTAAGTGAGGGGTGGTCTGTAAGTATACAAATGTGTATGTGTGTGAGAGAAGAGGTGTTTAAGTGAGATAGCAGGGTGTGTCATATGTGTGAGAGAGAGAGGAATACAGACAGCGTGAGTATTTGACCTTATGTGCAGGCCGTTGTTCTGTGGAGGGTTCCAGTAGTTAGGGCTAACAGCCAGCAGGCTGTCTTTAAGCCTTCGGATGACCAGCTACTCTGGATCATATTCCAGAACCTGGGATGAGCTTGGCCTGTCTGCTACCTCTACAATCTGAAACACACACCCTACAAGTCAGCATCAACTCAGACATGCACCATAGAAGAAACCTATAGCCCGTACTAGCATAAAACAAGATCTTCAAGCAAGCTGTTTCACAAACCAAGATGAACAGATTCTACATAAATTCAGGAGTAGATTTAATCTGGATCTATGAAACTGGACCATAATCACACACCATCCATGCCACGTGTCATCACCCTCTCTCACCTGTAGAAAGTCCATGTAGGGGAGGCACTTATCCAGTGAGAGGAATTTGGTAGTGCGGAGAGCAGCATCACCATTGGCCTAAAGGGAAAAACAGAGCAGCAATATAACCAGTGCTGCATAGGAAATATCAGTTCCGTGACCTAGCAACACAACAATGACAATCAGGATAAATAAGATATTGGTTTGGGATTATGCAAAAATCCCAGAATCTTAATTCTGATTAATCAGAAAGAATCACATCTCTGAATATCCACAGCAGTCTCTCTACATAACCGTAGTCAGTTCAGCTCACCGGGTGCTGCATAAGGGCAGCAAACTTGCCGTGGAGGTGTGCAGAGAACCAGTAATTAGGCTGCAGATGGGCCAGGAGCACTGCAGCCACAGGACTACCCAGTGTGTTGGACTCTACCTCCTGCCTCAGGAATTTCTTCTTACTCAGTAGCTGCCCCGTGCTTCCATAATGGTAGATCCCATGAGGCCAGTCATGGGTCAGGAAGACATCCACAGGCATCTGGATCTAGTGGCAAAATAGGGGAGGCATGATGACAAATACGATACAATGGGGGGGACATAATATGATATATTAACCTTGTAAGTGGTAGTCACCTGTTTGAGTTTGAAGACATCAATGTTCCTGATGTGGTAAACACTGCGTAGAGTTTCTGGGATATGGAGGGAACTCGTAATGCCCTGTAAAAAAGGACATTGATTCAATGTTAAAGACGGTTGGGCTGCAACACATTTGCAGCGACAGGAGGATATATCTACTAGAGCTTTTTGACCTCACCTTTCCTGTACGCATGCCCTTTGAAGATTCCAGACAAGCCACCTATCCTTACTACTTTGTAGCGCACAACGCCAGCATAACCTGAAGGAACACCACACTGTTATTATTAGATACACAATAACATTTTCAGGCAAGTGAAAACTGCTCCTGAATTGCCTGATGGGCAAGTTGCCTTGAGATGTCAATCTGTGGAACTTGTAATATGCGTGTTAACTTTGTAGCCAAAGTCTAAAGGTAAGGTCTTACCCACCAGTCCTGGAAGTGGTTGGAGGCCTCATGATTCCCCACAATGAAGATGGTCAGGATCAGAGCTGTCTACTCTCCAGAGTAATACCTGCAAGAACCAAAATACAACCATCAGAAATACAACAGATTGTCCCTTAAACTAAAGGAACCATAAGTAGTACTGACAGGGTTGGGTTGAACACACATGGCTGTTGATTCCTATGGCATCTAAATCCATAGAGGCCAACAGATTACAGCAGCTGCCCTTCTATGTACCTTCTGATATACTGTAGCTACAGTAATAGTTTGGTTTGCATAACGAGCTAGGTCGAGGGAAATAAATTAATGATATGATGAGGGAGACAACTACAGAATACAATATAATAAAAGTTAGCATATTTGCTCAATCATTTGTGTTGGTTGTTGTCACTAGCGCAAGAGATCAGCTGTCAATAACTCTCTGGGGTTGTAGACAGGTTGTAGCCTTGTCCTGTCTAAGAGACATGGTCATATCAAAGTATACATTTTTTTCTCACCTTTTGCTATTTTCATTTACGACGTAGCGTGATTATGATTATGTTGGTTTGTTCCGCTCATCTCAACCAAAACGTATGAATCGAAAAAAAAATCCCACCTCAGCCTAGTTTGCCCAGAGCGCATGCGCACACCACATCCACCAAAGTAAATCGAGCGATGGCGTCATAGGTTGCACTTTCCACAATCAAAATAATTTACAAAAAAAAACATCCGTACATTATCCCGAAACGTTGTAATTCGGACTACCACCACTTCTTTATGAATAAAACATATTTATATATGAACATAAATGCTTATAATAATCATATGTTTGTCGAATCACCCAAACTTCAATTTCAAATGATCTGCGCGTTTAGAACCAAAATGTACCTAATTGACTTGATTCACAAATTGACATTCGAGCAATGTAGCCAGTGTGCAACTATAAACAATAGTTTCATTATCACAGGAAACGTTATCTGTGGCTTAAACAGACCAAATACACCCGACTAACTCCACCTAACCCATGAAATACTAAGTGCTTCTAAAGTGTTGCGTGATTTAGCTATATTTACTTTTTTAATCTGAGCAGCTGGTCTGGAGGGCAGAGTGTTTGGAAAGTGCTGCTCCGATTGGGGTGCTCGACAGGGGGAAGAGAGATGGCGTGCTTGTTGGAGGCCCCTCTCCGCATCAGCGTGCTATCTGTGAGTCGTTCTTATACTATTTAATAAACACTTTATTTTTTGCTATGCACTGCATTCTTCCTAACTGCATTGCATAGTGAAACGCAATTTACGTGTCGCATCAAATTATCAATGTGGGTTGAGGGCATGCACTGAATTTGCTAGCTAGCTACGCTAACTCAGGCGTTGCAACATTTAGCTAGCTAACGTTAGCTACTGTAGTTAGGGAGGTCTCCCGACGTTCACCCGGAATGACTTAGCTAGCTAACTAGTAACCGGTGACATTTACGTGAATCCAATTATAACGAAAACCCGCAACATTTAATAACTTTATTCCACAGTGACGGTGTAATTAAATAAGGTTATGCTAGCTGGAACCACCCGCTAATTAGCTACCTAGTTGGCTAGCTATCTATAACCGTACTTACTCTGTTAGTTAGGTAGCATGCTATACAGAACTAGCTAGTTGTCTGAGTCAGTTTTGGGTAAAAGGCTAGCTAACTATGTCAAGTGTCAACTGCTGTCAGTTTTGTGATCGAGAATCGAATTTCACGTTTTTAAGACTAACGTTTATCATTTTTACTGATGTTTCAAAGTTAGCTATTAAGCTAACGTTAGCAAGATAGTTTAAAGTTATCATACTGGAAACGCCCCCATATGCTGTTGGTGGTGTCATTGACCAGATCACAGGGTTTTGGAGGAAATACATGAAGATGCCCTGAATACACGGCAAACTATACAGCTCTTCAACAAAATGTGTTCATTTGCCACCTGTTAGTCTGTCAATAGATATGTTTTTCAGGACCTGTAAGGAAATGGCCAGAGCTAGGTTTAACAACGTTTACCAAATGTCATATTAAAATAAAATGCTATTTGTCACATGCGCTGAATACAACAGGTGGAGGAGACCTTACAGTGAAATGCTTCCTTACAAGCCCTTAACCAACAATGCTTTAAGATGTTTTAAGAACAGATTAAGTAAGAAATTAAAAATAAGAGTATCAAATAATTTAAATATCATTAGTAAAATAACAATAGCGAGGCTATATACAGGGGGTACTGGTACAGAGTCAATGTGCGGGGCACTGGTTAGTTGAGGTAATATGTACATGTAGGTTGAGTTAAAGTGACCATGCATAGATAATTAACCGAGAGTAGCAGCAGCAGTATAAAAGAGGGGTCTGGGTAGCCCTTTGATTAGCTGTTCAGGAGTCATCATATTGTCAAAGTTTTACATTTCACCCACCTGAAATGTGACGATGCACCCATAACTGCATCTGGACTACTGTAATTGTAATGTACTTTAATTGTTAAAGAACTTTGTTTCAGATCCCTTACTGACTCATGACTGATATGGTATGATTCACAAGGAATACACACAAGTCATTGCAAATCCCTCTTTTTAAAGAGAGCTATAGTAGAGCAGTGCCTCTTTGCTCATCAGTAACCTATTAAATAGTGAGTCGTGGGGAAAGTTCTGGATGGTCCCGCAATGATAAACATAAACAAAGTTATCAAGTGACATATGACCATCTCGTGCACTGGATGAGTTTGCAGCTTGACGAGAGTAGCCTACTGCCTGTTGACCAGTCATATAGTTAGGAGGGGCTTTTCTGGGATGGAGTATCTATCTTGGCCAGGCCGGTGTCTTTCTGCTGAGTGTGTGGTTGGTGTCAGCAGTGGGATGATGAGGGAGGCCAGCGCTGACTCATTGTTGTTCTGTCTCTTGTCACCATGCAGGAGGTCACGGCCACCAGTCGCCATTATGTTGACAGGCTTTTTGACCCTGACCCGCAGAAAGTGCTGCAGGGAGTCATGTAAGTACATTACCTTGTGTTGTAGTACCCTATGTTTTTCTATAGGAAAATAGATATTTGTCCTGTCTGTCCATCTTTGTTTCTGACCCAAATGGCACCCTATCCTCTACTTGGTGCACTACTTTTGACCAGAGCCTTATGGGAAATAGGATGCCATTTGGGCCTCTGTCTGTCCTTGTGTGAGTCTGGTATCTGTATGCGGGTGGAGCAGGCAGCTCTTGGTGCTCGGGAGGGAGCTGTCTGTCAATGATTGATTTGTTTGAGGTGCGATGTGAGCATGCTCAATGTGAGCTGCTTGGAACACTTTGTTTACATGTGGCTGAACAACCTGGCTGTCAGTGGTGTGTGTTTCTCTCCGATCAGTCAGTGTGATTCATGCTGTGTGGTATGCCAGGTCTCTGCTAGTGTGTGTGTGTGACTGAGAGAGTGTGTTTCACTGGGCAGTGTGTGAGAGCCTCTGCACAGCTTGGACTCAGACATCTTTTCATCTTTATTTTTAACTCTGAGACCCAGCTCTGGTTACAGTTTTGGATGGCTAGCCGAGTCACTTCTTACCTGACTGGTGCAGCAGTACTTTTCCACTGGCCTCCATCTTCTCATGGCAATTTATTCCATTTAGCTACTTGTATCTTTATGTCATATGCATTGCGTTCTATAGGGTATCAGCAGTTGGCAAACCAGAGTTAGAATTCTGCACTCTGGATAACTTTTATATAGAGTACCAGTCAAAAGTTTGGACACACTTACTCATTCAAGGGTTTTTCTTTATTTGTACTATTTCCTACATTGTAGAATAATAGTGAAGACAACCAAACTATGAAATAACACATGGAATCATGTGTTAAACAAATCAAAATATATTTGAGATTCTTCAAAGTAGCCACCCTTTGCCTTGATGACAGCTTTGCACACTCTTGGCATTCTCTCAACCAGTTTAAACCTGGAATGCTTTTCTAACATACTTGAAGGAGTTCCCACATATGCTGAGCACTTGTTGGCTACTTTTCCTTCACTCTGCGGTCCAACTGATCCCAAACCATCTCAATTGGGTTGAGGTCGGGTGATTGTGGAGGCCAGGTCATCTGATGCAGCGCTCCACTCCTTGGTCAAATAGCCATTACACAGTCTGGAGGTGTTTTGGGTCATTGTCCTGTTGAAAAACAAATGATAGTCCCACTAAGCTCAAACCAGATGGTATGGCATATTGCTGCAGAATGCTGTGGTAGCCATGCTGGTTAAGTGTGCCTTGATCTAAATAAATCACAGATGGTGTCACCAGCAAAGCACCATCACACCACCACCTCATGCTTCATGGTGTGAACCATACACGTGGAGATCATCCATTCACCTACTCTGCTTCTCACAAAGACACAGCAGTTGGAACCAAAAATATCACATTTGGGCTCATTAGACCAAAGGACAGATTTCCACCAGTCTAATGTCCATTGCTCGTGTTTCTTGGCCCAAGCAAGTCTCTTATTTATTATTGGTGTCCTTTAGTAGTGGTTTCAAATCAAATTGGTCACATACACATGGTTAGCAGATGTTAATGCGGGTGTAGCGAAATGCTTGTGCTTCTAGTTCCGACAGTGCAGTAATATCTAACAAGTAATCTAACAATTTCCCAACTACCCAATACGGATGAGCGATGGCCGAGTGGCATAGGCAAGGTGCAATATATATTATAAAATATGGTATGTAGATGTATGATGTATGAGTTATGTAAACATTAAAGTGGCATTGTTTTAAAGTGACTAGAAATCCATTTATTAAAGTGGCCAGTGATTGGATCTCGGTGTAGTAAGCAGCCTCTCTGAGTTGGTTAAAGCAAACGACCATGATTCACGCAGTCTCCTCTTAACAGTTGATATGTCTGTTACTTGAACTCGGTGAAGCATTTATTTGGGCTGCAATATGAGGTTCAGTTTACTCTAATGAACTTATCCTCCGCAGCATAGGTAACTCTGAATCTTCCTTTCCTGTGGCGGTCCTCCTAAAAGCCATTTTTGAGAACTGCGTTCCTGAAATTTGCCGTATTTTATTTTATTTTTTAACCTTTTATTTAACTAGGCAAGTCAGTTAAGAACAAATTATTATTTTCAATGACGGCCTAGGAACAGTGGGTTAACTGCCTGTTCAGGGGCAGAACGCTAAACAACAGCTCGGGGATTTGAACTTGCAACCTTCCGGTTACTAGTCCAATGCTCTACCCTGCCGCCCCATATTGACTGACCTTCATGTCTTAAAGTAATGATGGACTGTTGTATCTCTTTGCTTATGAGCTGTTCTTGCCGTAATATGGACTTGGTCTTTTACCAAATAGTGCCCTCTTCTGTATACCACTCCTACCTTGTCACAACACAACTGATTTGCTCAAATGCATTAAGAAGTAAAGATATTCCACTATTGACTTTTATCAAGGCACACCTGTTAATTGAAATGTATTCCAGGTGACTACCTCATGAAGCTGGTTGAGAGAATGCCAAGAGTGTGCAAAGCTGTCATCAAGGCAAAGGGTGGCTACTTTGAAAAATCTCATAAAATATATTTAGATTTGTTTAACCTTTTTTTGCTTAGTACATGATTCCATATGTGTTATTTCATAGTTTTGATGTCTTCACTATTATTCTACAATGTAGAAACTAGTAAAATTGAAGAAAAACCCTTGAATGCGTAGGTTTGACTGGTACTGTATGTTATTGGCTTATATAAGTGGTGTGATGTTCAGAATTCTACCCTCAAAGC
The DNA here is from genome assembly GCF_013265735.2 of Oncorhynchus mykiss. Taxonomy (NCBI): domain Eukaryota; kingdom Metazoa; phylum Chordata; class Actinopteri; order Salmoniformes; family Salmonidae; genus Oncorhynchus; species Oncorhynchus mykiss. The sequence goes on along the minus strand of NC_048567.1, from coordinate 55,366,854 downwards.
ATCATGTTAACAAGCTTGAACAGCAATGATGTTTCTCAGTTGAACCTGTGGCTGTTAGCATTAGTGTTAGACTTGTGTGGTTTAGCATAGGTGATATGATTGCTACTGTGGTTGAACTCTCAAGTGTTGTTATTGTGGCTGTTGGTAACATGCTGAGGAAGCTCCACACATCTGACTCTGACCATTTGTGTGTTCACAGTGACATGAAGAATGCTGTCATCGGAAACAACAAACAGAAAGCCAACCTGATTGTCCTGGGAGCTGTGCCCAGGTGTCTCTCTCTCTTCACCTGTTTTCTCATCTTCCTCTTTCTCCTTTCCCCACATGCTCTCTTTCCCCTCTCCTCAACCCAATCTCCACGCCCAATTGAATGGCAGCGTTGACTACGTTTAACCTGCCCAGGGACTACGGTTGAAAATTAGCCGGCTGGCTAAAACCGTCACTTTTACTGAAACGTTGATTAATGTGCACTGTCCCTGTAAAAATAAAATTAACTCAAACTGTGTGTCTCTCCCCAGGTTACTATATCTGCTCCAGCAGGGCTCGTCCAGCTCAGAGCTGAGGGCAGAGTGTGCGGTGGTGCTGGGCAGTCTGGCCATGGGCACTGAGAACAACATCAAGTCCCTGGTGGACTGCCACATCATCCCTGCCCTACTGCAAGGTAGATGTATGCGTAACACAGACAAATCGATACACACTCACACACAATCAGTCACACTTAGAGTGACGCGCTGACCCGTGTTAGTCTTTCAGTCATAACTCACTGACAGGACAGCACTCTGACTGAGAGGAAACATACTCATTCTCTCATAGCAAGTGTCTCTCTCTGCAGGTCTCCTATGTCCAGACCTGATCTTCATCGAGGCTTGTCTACGCTGCCTCAGGACAGTCTTCATCAGTCCAGTCACCCCAGTGCAGCTGCTCTACACTGTAAGTCTCTGTCGCTCTTCTCTTTCTGTCTATCCCCCCCCCCCCATTGGTATTGTGTAACTTGCCATCACTATTCTTAGTGATGTGTTGTCTAACTGGGGTGTATTTCTGTGAGTGTGCACAGTAACTCTGTGTGTGTGTTACACCTTGTCAGGACCCCACTGTGATCCCCCACCTCATGTCCCTGCTGAGTCGGTCACAGCGGACGCAGGAGTACATCACCCAGATCTTCTCCCACTGTTGCAAGGTCAGTACACCAGTACACATTTAAAATACTTCACATTAGAGAAAGGTTTACAGTATTGTAATAGAAGACCGAAGACACTCAGTGTGTGTGTGTTTTGTAGACTCCGGAGCACCAGACGGTTCTGTTTAACCATGGGGCTATCCAGAACATTGCTCCTCTTCTCATCTCTCCCTCCTATAAGGTAGCCTTTGAAACGACTCCTCACCCAGATCTCAGTACTACCATCTCTGACCTTTTTTATATTACCATGTCTCTCTCACTCTCTTCCCCCCTCTTCTCTCATTCTTTTCTTTCTGCTCTCATCCTATACAGGTACGGATGCAAGCATTAAAATGCTTCTCGGTCCTGGCCTACGAGAACACTCAGGTCTCCATGACACTGGTGAATGGTGAGGGGCTTTATTTCCCCTTCTATTTATGTCTGTCTGTCTCTCGCTGCTGCTGCTTTGGGACCTGACTGGGACAGTTTCCAGCTAGATTCTTCACTCTGTGTCAGGAGTTCTATTCTTGGCATTATATTGGTATTGTCATGGTAGCAAAAAGTTTGTCAGATGGTGACAATATTTTATAATGAAGTTAATATGAAAATCAATGTTCTCCTCTCTGTTCTCAGTGCTGGTGGATGAGGAGCTGCTCTCTCAGGTATTTGTCAGAATGATGCAAAGGGATCAGCCCATTGACATGCAGCTCACAGCAGCCAAGTGGTGAGTGAGTGTTTCCTTCACTTGACTATTAAAAGAAGTATGCTTCCATTGACAGTGTTGAAGTAACTGTAAAGTATATGTTTTTCCGCGGACTATTATAGTAAGAATCTCAAGTGTTTTCGTTTCGGGAAGATAATCTCTTTTCCCACTCTCGCTCACCGTTTGCTCTCCTCCTCTCCCCCAGTCTAACATACATGTGTCGAGCAGGAGCCATTAGGACCGATGACAGCTGCATCGTGTTAAAGGTGATTATACCATTTTGCGTGTCTTGTGCAATCATATGACTTGCCTGGTACTGGTATGTGTGTGATGTATGTTGAGTCTAGCCTGCCTGTTGTGTGTAGTGTCTTCCCTGCCTGTGTGTGTATAATCCTTGTTCCATCCCTGCGTAGACCCTGCCGTGCCTGGTGAGGATGTGCAGTAAGGAGAGGTTGTTGGAGGAGCGTGTGGAGGGGGCAGAGACCCTGGCCTACCTGATGGAGCCTGATGTGGAGCTGCAGAGGATCGCCAGTGTAACCGACCACCTAGTGGCCATGCTGGCTGACTACTTCAAATACCCCAGCTCTGTCAGCGCCATCACTGACATCAAGAGGGTGAGACACTGGACTTTACTCATTGAACCTAGCCAGGCAATCTTACAAGGCAGAGAGAACTAATACCGTCAGGAAAACCCTGACACTGCTGGGAGAAAATAACACCACATTCCTTACTTTGGACAAAAACCTCTAACTCTCTTATCTCTCACCAAATAGCCAGCAGCATACTACCCTACATACCACTGCTGGCTTGCTTCTGAAGCTAAGCAGGGTTGGTCCTGGTCAGTCCCTGGATGGGAGACCAGATGCTGCTGGAAGTGGTGTTGGAGTGCCAGTAGGAGTGCCAGTTGGAGTGCCACTTTCCTCTGGTCTAAAAAATATCCCAATGCCCCAGGGCAGTGATTGGGGACACTGCCCTGTGTAGGGTGCCGTCTTTCAGATGGGATGTTAAACGGTTGTCCTGACTCTCTGCGGTCATTAAAGATCCCATGGCACTTATCGTAGGGGTGTTAACCCCGGTGTCCTGGCTAAATTCCCAACCTGGCTATCAAACCATCACGGTCACCTAATAATCCCCAGTTTACAGTTGGCTCATTCATCCCCCTCCTCTCCCCTGTAACTATTCCCCATGTCGTTGCTGCAAATGAGAATTTTGTTCTCAGTCAACTTACCTGGTAAAATAACGGATAAATAAATAAATATTGAATTGTCTTTATCTGCAGTTGGATCACGACCTGAAGCATGCTCACGAGCTGAGACAAGCTGCCTTTAAACTGTACGCCTCACTGGGCTCCAACGATGAAGATATCCGCAAGAAGGTGGCTTTCACTCAACAGTACACACACCCCTACCTAGCCGCCTTTAGAAATGTGTCCTCTTCCTAACACCCCCCCCCCCCCCCCGTCTCTCTCCTCCTCAGATCACAGAGACTGAGAACATGATGGACAGGATAGTGAGTGGCCTGTCAGAATCCAGCGTCAAGGTGCGGCTAGCTGCCGTCAGGTACTGATAACATCCCTACCTCTCCACTGAGTGTCCTGTCACATTCTGTTCCCTTCTTAGCCTAAGAAGATCTCCTTGCATCCGAGACATCTGACTCTCGAATGGTTGCCGTGTGTGCCTGTTGTGATATTGACTCTTCCTCTGTGTCCAGGTGTCTTCACAGTCTGTCCCGGTCAGTCCAGCAGTTGAGGACTAGTTTTCATGACCACGCCGTATGGAAGCCCCTTATGAAGGTCTGTACCAATGGGTCTTTTTCTCACCATACAAGATTACTTACTATACAAATGATCTATGCATGCTGCAAAGTACTTGGCCTTCGTAGTGAGACTGTACGTCTCTTCTCTGCTGTGTGTAGTTGTTACAGAACGCTCCAGACGAGGTGTTGGTCATGGCCTCTTCTACACTATGCAACCTGCTACTGGAGTTTTCACCCAGCAAAGAGGTGAGACCGCCAGACAGCAATACAACACTACTACTGCTACCTAGCTAGCAATACAACACTACCACTGCCACCTAGCTAGCAATACAACACCACTACTGCTACCTAGCTAGCAATACAACACTACCACTGCCACCTAGCTAGCAATACAACACTACCACTGCCACCCAGCTAGCAATACAACACCACTACTGCTACCTAGCTAGCGATACAACACTACCACTGCCACCTAGCTAGCGATACAACACTGCCACCTAGCTAGCGATACAACACTGCCACCTAGCTAGCGATACAACACTGCCACCTAGCTAGCGATACAACACTGCCACCTAGCTAGCGATACAACACTGCCACCTAGCTAGCGATACAACACTGCCACCTAGCTAGCGATACAACACTGCTACCTAGCTAGCGATACAACACTACCACTGCCACCTAGCTAGCGATACAACACTGCTACCTAGCTAGCGATACAACACTACCACTGCCACCTAGCTAGCGATACAACACTGCCACCTAGCTAGCAATACAACACTACCACTGCCACCTAGCTAGCGATACAACACTGCCACCTAGCATATGTGTTATTTCATAGTTTTGATGTCTTCACTATTATTCTTCAATGTAGAAAATATAAAAAATCAAGAAAAAAACTTGAATGAGTAGGTGACCAAACTTTTGACTGGTAGTGTGTGTGTGTGTTAATATTTTTGTCTTGATGTTTTAGGACTAAATATTAGCTGTCAGGTTGTGAACCTGCAATTTAGCATGACCAGTGGGAGTAAGTGCGTATGTTTTGTGTATGTCTGCAGCCCATCTTGGAGTCAGGGGTGATAGAGTTACTATGCAGTCTGACCCAGAGTGATAGTCCAGCCCTGAGGGTCAATGGCATCTGGGCTCTAATGGTGAGTCACCGCTTTACTGCCTTGCTCTGCTGTCACCACTTTACTGCCTTGCTCTGCTCTCACTACTTTACTGCCTTGCTCTGCTCTCACCACTGTACTGCCTTGCTCCATTGATTCTCAGTCAGTAGAGCATAAGCAGTGAAGCAACCCTTCACCTGAGAATCTTCCAATTGGAACTTTGGTGAAGTTTCTATATCTGCGCAACCCTACTATAGAAGGTGTGTGTCTAACCTACACCATCATGGTTGTGTGTAGAACATGGCGTTCCAGGCGGACCAGAAGGTGAAGGGGGAGATTGTGAGAGCGTTGGGAACAGAGCAGCTCTTCCGTCTGCTTTCTGACCCTGACTCTAACGTCCTGATGAAGACCCTGGGCCTGCTACGGAACCTGCTCTCCACCCGACCCGTAAGACTGGCACACACACACACACTTAGTCTTTGTGTGACTTAAGTCCAATCATTGACCCACATCATATGTTGCAGACAGGGCATGTAGAGTCTCTGATTGGGGGGGGGTGTAGGTACATTCCTGGCTTCATGTCTCTTGAGGCGCTTTCTTCTCCGTAGCCCGTTCCTGTCCTTCTCAAGCTTCTGCACTCCTTGCTGGTAGAGCTGATAGACCAGATGGAGCATTCAGCGGCAGTGCCCTCCAGCTGGGTAGGGTTAAGCCTGCACTTTTCCGTTGTGGTCTACAGTTGATCTTTGTAGTGCCTCCCCTGACCCTCTGCAGAGCTGGCCATACAGGACTCCCGGTCACGCAAGGTTATCCACAGGGTGCACTAGAGGCACCTGATGTGAAAGGCCTCCAGCATCCTGATGTTGCTAGTGTAGATGGTCCACGTCTCGCAGCTGTAGAGGAGAGTTGTCATGACCACTGCCTGGTAAACAGATATTTTTGTGTGAAGGTTGAGGTCTTTTGTTCTGGAAGACCATTCTCCTGAGTCTACCAAAGGAAGCTGAGGCTTGTTTGGTCAGGTTTTGTATTTCTCTTTCGGTACTGCAGTCGTCAGAGAGACAGACACTCACAGACTCTGCTTTTAATCATCTCAAGTCTCACGCACATTGTCTCGCCTTTTCATACTCTATCCCGCTTGATCAGTCTCTTTCTCTAACCTCCTCTCCCTTCTGTCTCCCAGCACATAGACCAGGTCATGAGTTCTCATGGGAAGCAGATCATGCAGGCAGTCACTCTAATCCTCGAGGGAGAACACAGCATCGAGGTCAAGGAACAGGTATGACCCCCTCCTCCCCCCTTCGGCTTACTATACCATGAACACTTTGATGTAGGGTTGCAATATTTCATTCACATAATCCCAAATTCTCAGGCTTTCCAGTTGGATTATTCCCTCCTTGCTTATTTCCTAATTCCAGGAGTGCTCCAAATTCTAGAAAACTTGTGAATTTCTGAGAAGTTAGCAGTTCTGCAACCCTACTTTTGTCTTGAGAAGCACTTCAGGACAGAGCTGCTGTCTGTGTTTCAGACACTCTGTATCCTAGCCAACATTGCCGACGGCAACACAGCCAAGGAACTCATCATGACCAATGACGACATCCTCCAGAAAATCAAATATTACATGGTAGAGTCTCTTCCCTCCATTAGCCACTGTAGCTATACTTAATTCTCGACTACTGATCAGGCTTAGAGGTTCACTGAACTCTGTCAACCTTCATATTTGCCCGTATCCATGTGTGATCATTTTATTTAGAAAGAGTTTGACCGTCTCTCTTTGGATCTATTGTTGCCATATCTTAAGCAAGTACTGCCATTTTCTCTGTGATGTCCTCTCAGGCTCACTCTAATGTGAAGCTCCAGCTGGCGGCCACCTTCTGTATCTCCAACCTGATCTGGAACGAGGAGGACGGTGAGGCCAACGCCATGACAGGTTGTCACAAGCTGGGGGGGACTGCTGGGGAGTGTGGAAACACAGATGTTCAAAGTGTTTGTGTTAGCTAGGGCTAGTGGTAGTTTCATGGATGTAGTGGTATAAAGTGAGTCAAATTCTGCAATGTTATGCATTATGGCAACGTAACGCATTTATGCTCCACTACATCAATGGTTTTCATCTGTGTTTTGAGTAAACACTGTTGGACCGGGTCTCTGCCTCTGGCTCCGACGTCCTCCTCTCTAACCTTCCTACGTCGGTGTCTCTCTCTGTTCAGGTTCCCAGGAGCGTCAGGACAAGCTGAGGGAGTTGGGCTTTGTAGACATCCTGCACAAACTCACCCAGGCCTCAGACCCCAACCTCTGTGACAGGTCCGACACAGCCACACACACTTCTGATCTCTCTCCTGCAGTCCTACAGTTTCTCTCTTCTATTGACAGACAGACGCGCACAAACACATGCACGCTCATTGTGTTGTAGGATACTGACTCTCTCTCGCTCTCTTTCAGGGCGAAGACGGCAATGCAGCAGTATCTGGCGTGACCCTACGAGAGCAGTCTCCGATGTCGTTGCCCCTAACAACACAACTAACAATCCAATGGCCTGCCAGGAGGAGACTTGCCTGCCTGCTGCCATTGTTTTGTTTTCTTCTCCTTCAGTTTAATCTTAGTTTTGTTGCACAAAGACACCTTTGAGCTGCAGCGGCAGACGCCCCCCTTCCACCCCATCACCCCCAACCTGACCCCCATCCCACCCGGAGACGAGGTTGGCGGGGGAACTGGGAAACACCTTCTGCATAGCAACGGTTACTGGAGGGGGGGAGGGGTCATTCAATGGTTTTTGCCTTTTTATTTTTTTATGCAAAGATGGATGTGAATGAAGAAGGGTTAGTAGAGTGCAGTACAGTAGCCAGCCAGTGCAGCACATCGCCACCATGTGGCCAGGAGGCTTTGGTGCTATTGGACTCCTAATGAGGAGACTGAACATAAAGATGTCTCAGAGAGCTGGACTAAAGGCTCTGACGAAGAGGGCAGGGTTGTGGGAGCATCGCTTCCTCCTGGTTTTATTTAGCTAATTAATGATTGATATTATTATTATTATTATTATTATTATTATTATTAGAGGGGCTTTATGTCACGATTGGTTGCGTTTGGAAAAAGACTGCTCAATTTGTACTTTTTTGTGTTTTCTTTTTTTGTGGATACATACCTCGTAAATATATATAAACATATAAATATATTTTTTAGATTATAATTTTCCCCCTCTGTTTCTTTTTCTCTGTGTCTGATCCCGGGTTCCTTGTACAGTAGGGTGTGAACATAATATCAATGGGAGGATGATGTGGTCAATAGAACAAAGTTAGAAGGTTGACTGGGAATATGGGCTGCTTTCACAGACCCAGGTTAAGTTTAGTCCTGGACTAAAAAGCACTTTCAATGGAGAATCTCCATTGAGCATAATTTTTAAATCTCGTACTAGATTTAGGGCTCTATTCAATCTGTGTTGTGGAAGTTCAGTGTTATAGCGTGATTGAAATTTCAAGGCAATGTTCCCGCATTAGTGGTAAACGCTGCATATGTTGGTTCAACCGGAATGTACCTTTTACATTTCGATCTGGGAATTTGTAACGATTCAGCGATACAGATTTAATTGGGCCCTTAATCTGTATCTGGTAAACCGGCCCATAGTGTCACTATGTATGACCCTGACTCTCTCTAGTCTTACCTTTCAGGAGGCACAAACATGGATCCACGAAATAGGATAAAATGCTAAATGTCCTTCACCTGTAGCCATTTGGTTTCTCCCAGAATCTTCTAGATCTTTCCTCTCCCTGACATTTCCATTCTTACAGAAGCTCTGACAGAATGAATGCTACCATTTGAAATATATGCAGACCTGAAAGATGGACTTGGTCATTGAGTACTGTCTTTTTTTTTTTGTCCATGGGGCACCGGGTGGAGGGAAGTGGAGAACACTTGTCAATGTGAGGCATGTGAACAGGTGAACGAAACAAGTCACAAGTGTAACATATCTGAATACATGCATCAATTAAAGCTCCACTGGTTATAAGAGCATTACCATGGTTGTGCCACATGTTAAAATGACTTAGGAAGTGATCCCACTGGCGCTGGACATCACGTCATCCCTGACTGATTCGGATCCAAAGCATCACAGAAGCCTGGATCTTATAAAACAACACTTTGTTTATTCTTGTATAATGTATTTCTGGTAAAGTTGGTGACATTTAATAATAAAATACATCTGAAGCCTCGGGCAGCACAGTAAGCCTACCTTCCTCTCCCTTAGTTCTGAAGCAGGCACATTCCTCATGCAGATAGCTGTGACATGCATTTAACACCCCCCACCCCAAACCCCTCTCGATGGGCCCCCCCTCCTCCCACTACTCTCACACCTCCATGCAGCCGCATCCAAGTCCTCACCTTGTTACAGAAAATAGAAACCAGCATCTGAATCTGTCTATATTACGCATAGTGCACCACCCCCAAACAACTCTGGTACACATTCCAAGTACACAGCGCATCAGACGATGCTAGTAAAATTAGGCCTCTGACCAATTTAGCAGTATCTGAGCATTGTAGGATAAGTCTGTGTTATCCAGAGGTTGACAATTGTTCATGGGTTGCGGATGATGCTGGGGACATGGCAATAGTGTGTGTTGGTGCATGTGGGCTTTCATATGAAGCTGTTGAAGTGGAAATGTCTGGTTGAACAACTAGTGATGGATGGAAAAGGGCCAGAACACTCCTCTGCATTTTCAACAGAAGATATTGCCAGAATATATAATTTACTAACACAAATAAATACATAACTTACTTTTCAAAATAAAAGTGCGGTGTTCATAATTGAATAGTCAATGGTTTAGAAATCACAGCATTCCCATCTGTGAATGATATGTGAGAGAATGGATATGTGCTGTGTATGTGGACTAGCAGTGTGTGTTCGAAGGAGAAGGCACGAATGGCTGGATGGCTAAAAATTGGTTTGATGTGGGAACTCTTCACTGTACAATCTGTCTGTCTGCTTTTTCACAACAGACCTATATTCCCCTCATCCCCCACTAGGCATTGCCTCCTAAACCTAGACTGTCTTTGGCAGGTTGGTGCCCGCCCTTAGATCTCCCTCTTAAAGGGTAATTCTGCCACTTTTCAACCTCATTCATCATCTCAGCACCAAACCAACCACTGGGCAAAAACTGGTTGTTTAAAAATCTATTTGATGATGTTGATTCAATGTGGAAAACTGTTTGGGTTTACAAAAAGTTATCAATGTAAGGGAACTTTTATTTATTTTTACCTGATATCTCAACCAAATGTAAATAAAAACGATTTTTTAAAATGATGTCTGTGCCCAGTGGGAAGTGTCTACATACACTACTATTCTAAAGTTTGGGGTCACTTAGAAAGTTCCTTGTTTTTGAAAGAAAAGCACATTTTTTGTCCATTAAAATAACATCAAATTGATCAGAAATACAGTGTAGACATTGTTAATGTTGTAAATTACTATTGTAGCTGGAAACAGCTGATTTTTAATGGAATATCTACATAGGTGTACAGAGGCCCATTATCAGCAACCATCACTCCTGTGTTCCAATGGCACGTTGTGTTAGCTAATCCAAGTTTATCATTTTAAAAGGCTTATTGATCACTAAAAAAACCTTTTGCAACTATGTCAGCACAGCTGAAAACTCTTGTTTTGATTAAAGAAGCAATAAAACTGGCCTTCTTTAGGCTAGTTGAGTATCTGGAGCATCAGCATTTCTGGGTTCGATTACAGGCTCAAAATGGCTGGAGTTGCAAAGAATAAGCCATATCTCAGACCGGCCAATAGAAATAAAAGATTAAGATGGGAAAAAGAACACAGACACTGGACAGAGGAACTCTGCCTAGAAGGACAGCATCCCGGAGTCACCTCATCACTGTTGACATTGAGACTGGTGTTTTGCGAGTACTATTTAATGAAGCTGCCAATTGAGGACTTGTGAGGTGTCTGTTTCTCAAACTAGACACTCTAATGTACTTCCTCTTGCTCTGGTGTGCTCCGGGGCCTCCCACTCCCTTTTCTATTCTGGTTAGAGTCAGTTTGCGCTGTGCTGTGAAGGGAGTAGTACACAGCATTGTACGTGATCTTCAGTTTCTTGGCAATTTCTCGCATGGAATAGCGTTCATTTTTCAGAACAAGAATAGACGGACAAGTTTCAGAAGAAAATACTTTGTTTATGGCCATTTTGAGCCTGTAATCAAACCCAGAAATGCTGATGCTCCAGATACTCAACTAGTCTAAAGAAGGCCAGTTTTATTGCTTCTTTAATCAAAACAAGAGTTTTTAGCTGTGCTAACAAAGGGTTTTCTAGTGATCAATTAGTCTTTTAAAATAATAAACTTGGATTAGCTAATACAATGTGCCATTGGAACACAGGAGTGATGGTTGCTGATAGGTGTACAGAGGCCCATTATGTAGATATTCCATAAAAAATCTGTCATTTACAGCTACAATAGTAATTTACAACATTAACAATGTCTACACTGTATTTCTGATCAATTTTATGTTATTTCAATGGACAAAATATGTGCTTTTCTTTCAAAAACAAGGACATTTCTAAGTGACCCCAAACTTTTGGACGGTAGTGTGTGTGAAAACAGCACATTTCTGTGGTTAAAAAGATGCTTCTCTGTGACATCACAGGGTAGGATTAAAAGTTAAAAACTGATTTTCAAAACCTGCAATGAATTTCTAGCCCAAGGGAGGGTATTTTCTTGCTCCCCATATCACCGCAAATTTCATAGTGTTTGAAAATGAAAGTTTTTAAAATGTTTTAACTTTTGACGATGTCATCGGGTTGGCTCCCCAGGCTCCTTGCTCTGACTATACTCCACGCCCACAGACGTTAGTTCCTTCTCCGCATTGAGTCTGGCTCTGAGTACCTCCCTGACCCTTCACCGATTGCGAACAAATTCAGGGCCGTCTGATTGGTCAAGACACTGATGGCTTGGGCCAGTGCCAGAACACGCTTGGGAAAAGCAGCTTTAATACTCTGATTGGTTAGAGGCGAACCAATCAGAGTATTAAAGGGACTTTGTGTTGTACAATGCCCCTCGTCACCACAGATGACTTCAATGATGGCAGTCTCAGACTTAAGTATGTAGCTAACAACACAGCAGCGGAATCATTTAGTGTGAGTCATCAATCAGGCTAGTCATTGGGTAGAACATTTTAACTAAAGATCTTTTTCTACAAAACTTTTACACATATGTTGACTGGTATTTAGCTGGAGATGATGAAAATGAGGTTGAAAAGTGGTGGAGTTGCCCTTTCACATCTACTCTACAGTAGTGTTGTCTTCATGTTTTGGTGGGATCCATGTGTCTTGTAAGCTCACTGATTCTCTTGTGGTGTTTTTATATTGTTAGAGGGAGAGAAACTAAGGTGTGTAGGCTTTACTATGAATGCTGGATCGACACTGAGGGTGTCATTATATATAAGACCACAGTGCAAGTGTGTATGTAGTTTGTGGAGATAGTCTAATGGGGTCATCCAAAACTAACAAATAACCCTCCATATAACAAGTAGCAGAGAAACAGGTCCCAATGTATCTAAAGAGAAACTCTGAAGGAATATTAAGTAGTAATATTAAGTAAATTAACTCCACATCAGCTATGGTGATATCCAAGCAATATATGTTAGTATGATACTGAATCTACATGACAGAGACTGAATATGAGTGTACATTTCCAGTCCTATGTCATGTCATGAAGGGGTGGTAGGTTGGGAAAATCTGGCAAGGGCAACATGCTCTCTATGGAGTCAGCAGAGGGGTAGGGAAAAGGATGCACATTTCACTTATGACATCATGACGTCCACAGATACCAAAGGATTTGTTGCTTTAACATGACCAGAACATGGCCAGATCGCCTGATTAGACCACCGTTAGATTAGGTGTCATGCTACTGTCCTGGTGGGATCTTTTTCAGTGATGTCATTGGTTTCCACCTGACCACTGTTTGTCTATTCATTTGTCTATATGTCTGTCTGTGTGCATATCACAGGTTCAACGTTGCTCTCTGGACCAGCTGGCTACATTTTCTCCTCTCTTCTTGTCATTCTCTCTTCTACTGTTTCTTCTTGCATGTAATCTGCCTCTCTGTCACAGAGCTGGCCCTTCCTCGTCGATGTAGCTGATGTGTTCCATCATTTGGGAGCATCCCTCCCCCCTCTCCCCTCCCCACTCCTGCATCTCAAGCTCCAGGTGTCCTGCCTCCAGCCTGGGGCCCCCCTGTGTCTCCCCCCTCAGAGAGTCCAGGGAGAACGGCCCCGGGAAGAAGGGCGAGGGGTTAAGACAGGACGTGGGAGGGATGAGGTTAGTGGAGGAGGAAAAGGTGGGGCTGACCACCCTCAGCCTATGGTCTCCAGGCGAGGAGATGAGTGACGGGGGAGCAGAGCAATGGGAGGAAGGTGGGGGTGGGGTCTCCTGGGAGGGAGGCGGGGGGAACAGGCCCCTGCTGTGGCTACTGTGACTGCCTGGTCGAGAATGGTGGGGTTCCTGGCAGGGAGAGCAGGAGGGCGAGGAGGAGAGAGACAGTGAGAAGGAAAGGGAGGGGGACGGGGTGCGGGAGGCAAGGGGAGGACGGTCCTGGACAGGGAAGAACCCGTTGCTAGAGACCGGGAGGTTGGAGTGGTTAGAACCGTTGGAGAGGTGGGTGGACCCCTCTGTGTCTCCTGTCCCAGGGGAAGGGGGGTTGGAGCGGAGTAAGTCCTTGGAGCATCTCCCTGGGGAGATTGGAGAATGGGCCTGGGCTGGAGGCCTCTGTGGAGGGGGGGTGGGGAGGAGGCAACCTGGCAGGTCCACCCTCCCTGTGTCAGCACTGTCCACGTCCAATAGTGAGCAGGACTGCGTTCGCCGGGGGTGGGGTTGTGGGGAGCAGGGCGGGGCTGGAGGTGGGACCACCAGAGGTGTCCTGGAGGACGGTTGGCTGGCACTGCTGAGCGGTGGAGTCAGGATGGGCGTCATGGCTGTCAGGATTGGCTGAGGCGCCACGAGGAGGAGGGGCCGGAGCAGGCGGGTCATTTCCTGCAGTTCCTGGCTGAGCTGAGAGACTTGCTGGGAGAGACTGCTCATCTGTGGACACAGACGAGAGATGCGTGAGTGTGACTGAAACCGGAATATTAGTGTTTTTACATGTTATGTTACTATATATTATGTTTTAGATTCATGACCAGTAATTGATATGTTTTTATGGATCACCCTGAAAACAGTGATGATTGTTGACCAGCTAGAACCACTCACCTCGTCACTCAGCTTAGAGACACTCTGTTTGATTTCTGACTGCTCCTGGATCCCTACACGAGCACACACACACACACGCACACAGACGGAGAGGTAAGTACATGTTGGAGAGAGAGCAGCAACAGACTGATGGAGAGGAGATTGTATTACCTAGTCCTGGGGATGGTGGACCACTGTGTAGAAGACTGGAGCTAAACTCAAACTTTTGGGTTGAGTTCACATTTCTCTCTGTCTCAATACCATCCACAAACCTAGAGTGAGAGAAAGCGAGAGGGGGAGAGACAGAGCAAGAGAGAGTGAGGATCGAGATAATGAAAGAGGGGGAAAACAGTTGTCAGAGAGGAGTGGAGGATTTAAGCCTATGTTCAGCCCTGCCTTCCTCATTCCTTCTCCCCCTCTACTCTACTGTAGGTCTCTTCTCTCTCCCCCTCTACTCTACTGTAGGTCTCTTCTCTCTCCCTCTGGCTCTCCCCCTTTACTCTACTGTAGGTCTCTTCTCTCTCCCTCTGTCTCTCCCCCTCTACTCTACTGTACGTCTCTTCTCTCTCCCTCTGTCTCTCCCCCTCTACTCTACTGTAGGTCTCTTCTCTCTCCCTCTGTCTCTCCCCCTCTACTCTACTGTAGGTCTCTTTTCTTTCCCTCTGTCTCTCCCCCTCTACTCTACTGTAGGTCTCTTCTCTTTCCCTCTGTCTCTCCCCCTCTACTCTACTGTAGGTATCTTCTCTCTCCCTCTGTCTCTCCCCCTCTACTCTACTGTAGGTCTCTTCTCTCTCCCTCTGTCTCTCCCCCTCTACTCTACTGTAGGTCTCTTCTCTCTCCCTCTGTCTCTCCCCCTCTACTCTACTGTAGGTCTCTTCTCTCTCCCTCTGTCTCCAGATGTTATGTTCAAACAGCAACACAGCTGCCACCCCACTGAGTACATGTCAGGTGTGGGCTTCTCAAGCAGGGCTGGCAGGCGGGCTATGCAGTGTGCTGAACACACACACACACACACACACACACTCACACACACACACTCACTCACTCACTCACTCACTCACTCACTCACTCACTCACTCACTCACTCACTCACTCACTCACTCACTCTCTCACTCTCTCACTCTCACTCTCTCTCTGCAGCCAGGTCACTCAAGATCCAAAGTAATATTCGATGTCCGTCGGGGTCGGGAATCGCCTTCAATACCGGTCACTAGGGGCAACGGTGAGCGCTATTCCCATCAAGTAGGCTCTGGTTAAGGTAAGGGTTAAGATTTGGGATAAGCTTAAACCAAAAAACGCTTGCGTAGCACTGGGATTGAACCCGCTAGTCTCATGGACAAACATTGGATTCTGAAGTCAATTTCAACATTTTCTGAGATCTTGTTGCATACTGAGCCTGCTGCCTGGTGTGGAGGGAAATCCACACTCCCTCCGCTGGGACCCAATAGCACCGTCAGTTAGTTGCCATGGCAGCCAGACAGGCACTGGAGGATCAACGCTCAAGTGTTAATTGTGTTCAGTTCCAGTTCCTCTACCAGCCACCATGAAATAGACAAGTCTACTGTATTACAGCAATTCAAACCTCTGCCTGAGTTTAAACCAGCTTGTTAAAACTATATACAAACTGTGGTGTATGATTTGTGTGTGTATGGGAGTGAGTCTGTGTGTGTTTCTCCTACCTGGGACTAAGCTCCGGCGGTGCGCTGCTGAAGCTGACCACAGGTATCTGCAGGGTGGCGGGGCGGGTGTGTTCTGAGGGGGGGCGGAAGGGCCGAGGGGGCAGCAGGGGGGAGCGCAGGGGCGAGTTAAGAACCCTGGTGAGACGTAAAGGGGAACGGGGGGCACACGATACAGAGCTCTGTTCTTCATCACCCTCCTCATCCTCCTTAATGGAAGAAAGCTTCTTCACCAGGCCTCCGTTACTCTCCCAGTCAACCTAGAGAGAGAGAGAGAGATAGAGAGAGAGATGAGAATGGCAATCTGATAATAGGGAATTTTATACAGATGGGTACAGGTAACTTAACATCCCATCATGCTTAGGGTCATGTATAAAAATGCTGGGCAGGCCATTATTTTGCCCCCAGAGAATGACAATGCCTCCATCCACAGGGCACGAGTGGTGACTGAATGGTTTGATGAGAAAATTATGTAAACCATATGCCATGACCTTCTCAGTAACCAGGTCTCAACCCTATTGAGATTCTGAAGCAGCTCCTGAGACAGCGTTTTCCACCACCATCAAGAAAACTTCAAATGATGGAATTTCTCGTGGAAGAATGGTGTCACATCCCTCCATTAGAGTTCCAGACATATAGAATCTATGTCAAGGTGCATTGAAGCTGTTCTGGCTCGTGGTGGCCCAACACCCTATTAATTAAGACACTTTATGTTGGTGTTTCCTTTATTTTGGCAGTTACCTGTATTACATCCACTTCCTTCAAATCTGCAAAATATGAAATGGTATTATTGTTACTGTTTTCTGACCAGGCTAGTGGAAGGAGAGGAGAGTGATCCATTCCACAAGAAGACCAGCCAGTACAGTGGGTGCAGTAGCAACAGAGTACCAATGGGGGGCAGACTTGTACAACTCTACTCCCAGCTTCTCTCTTTCTCTCTCTCTCTCTCTGAGTTTGTGTATGATAGATCCATTCCTCAAACACCTTTGTCCCTCCATGCCCCCTCTCACCCAGCCCACCCCTCGCCAACCCCAAATTAATAATTCAACAATGTCCTCAGAGGCACACTAATGACTTGCATAACCCGTGCAGCCAAACAAAGCAGCAATTAGCGGGCTGTGAGATTACACGAGAAGGCGTAATGTTGTAAGGACAGGCTAAATCCACTAGTCTTAGACAACAAACACCACCTGCTACAGCACATTACTAATGGATTGGAAAGGTGGCATGTTGGTGTACATGGCTGAGACAGAGAGAGAGAGAGATGGATGGAGATGAAGGAGGAGGTGTGTTCTATTTGTTCTGCCCTTACAGATGCCAGGTGATGCCAGGTGTTGCCAGGTGGGGTGGTGGGTGTGTGTGTATGCAGATCTCATCCACTATCTAAACAGAGAGCTTGTACCTGAATCCAGGCCTAGTCAGTAAATGAGCTAATGAATGGGTGCGATATTCCACCATACTCCGCCAACGCCCCACTCTTTCTCTTTTCTTCCCTTCTTTCACCTTGATCAAAGACATTCGTTCCTTCCTCCCCCTCTCTCTGTCCTGTCTTCTACTGTCATCCCCCACTCCCCTCATATCAGTTTGCCCTTCACAGTAGAGAGTCTATTTTTAACTCCCACTTTCTAATCTTAGCTCACAGCCCCAAAGGCAAGAAGGGGCTGCTTTACTGTGCGGGGGTGGGTGTGTTCACGTGCCTGTGTTCCTTCACATTCACATGATGTGTTTAATGTATGCATGGTGTGTGCAGACTTCCATGGCCACAAGCATGCTGGAATGCAAGCAAGCGTGTAAGTGTGTGTTTAGTCAGAATGTTTAAGAATGAGTATTTATCTGCAGCCTATCTAGACTGTGAGCATGTGTGCACGTTTGTTAAACGTTTGTGTGTGTGTGTGTGTGTGTGTGTGTGTGTGTGTGTGTGTGTGTGTGTGTGTGTGTGTGTGTGTGTGTGTGTGTGTGTGTGTGTGTGTGTGTGTGTGTGTGTGTGTGTGTGTGCACATGAAAGCAAGAGCATGCTCGTGTGTGTGAACCCCAGTAGGTTGTATGTAAGTAGCGGAAGCGAGCCTGTTTCTGTAGCATGAGGCAGCTTGATGTACCAGTACACCCCCTGGACAGGACACTAGTCTGTCTCCTGTTTCTGTAGCATGAGGCAGCTTGATGTACCAGTACACCCCCTGGACAGGACACTAGTCTGTCTCCTGTTTCTGTAGCATGAGGCAGCTTGATGTACCAGTACACACCCTGGACAGGACACTAGTCTATCTCCTGTTTCTGTAGCATGAGGCAGCTTGATGTACCAGTACACCCCCTGGACAGGACACTAGTCTGTCTCCTGTTTCGGTAGGGTGAGGCAGCTTGATGTACCAGTACACCCCCTGGACAGGACACTAGTCTATCTCCTGTTTCTGTAGGATGAGGCAGCTTGATGTACCAGTACACCCCCTGGACAGGACACTAGTTTGTCTCCTGTTTCTGTAGTGAGACAGCTTGATGTACCAGTACACCCCCTGGACAGGACACTAGTCTGTCTCCTGTTTCTGTAGCATGAGGCAGCTTGATGTACCAGTACACCCCCTGGACAGGACACTAGTCTGTCTCCTGTTTCTGTAGCATGAGGCAGCTTGATGTACCAGTACACCCCCTGGACAGGACACTAGTCTGTCTCCTGTTTCTGTAGCATGAGGCAGCTTGATGTACCAGTACACCCCCTGGACAGGACACTAGTCTGTCTCCTGTTTCTGTAGTGAGACAGCTTGATGTACCAGTACACCCCCTGGACAGGACACTAGTCTGTCTCCTGTTTCTGTAGCATGAGGCAGCTTGATGTACCAGTACACCCCCTGGACAGGACACTAGTCTGTCTCCTGTTTCTGTAGTGAGACAGCTTGATGTACCAGTACACCCCCTGGACAGGACACTAGTCTGTCTCCTGTTTCTGTAGCATGAGGCAGCTTGACGTACCAGTACACCCCCTGGACAGGACACTAGTCTGTCTCCTGTTTCTGTAGTGAGACAGTTTGATGTACCAGTACACCCCCTGGACAGGACACTAGTCTGTCTCCTGTTTCTGTTGTGTGAAGCAGCTTAATGTACCAGTACACCCCTTGGACAGGACACTAGTCTGTCTCCTGTTTCTGTTGCGTGAGGCAGCTTGATGTACCAGTACACCTCCTGGACAGGACACTAGTCTGTCTCCTGTTTCTGTAGCATGAGGCAGCTTGATGTACCAGTACACCCCCTGGACAGGACACTAGTCTGTCTCCTGTTTCTGTAGCATGAGGCAGCTTGACGTACCAGTACACCCCCTGGACAGGACACTAGTCTGTCTCCTGTTTCTGTAGTGAGACAGCTTGATGTACCAGTACACCCCCTGGACAGGACACTAGTCTGTCTCCTGTTTCTGTAGTGAGACAGCTTGATGTACCAGTACACCCCCTGGACAGGACACTAGTCTGTCTCCTGTTTCTGTTGCGTGAGGCAGCTTGATGTACCAGTACACCCCCTGGACAGGACACTAGTCTGTCTCCTGTTTCTGTTGCGTGAGGCAGCTTGATGTACCAGTACACCCCCTGGACAGGACACTAGTCTGCCTCCTGTTTCTGTAGTGAGACTGCTTGATGTACCAGTACACCCCCTGGACAGGACTCTAGTCTGTCTCCTATTTATGTTGCGTGAGGCAGCTTGATGTACCAGTACACCCCCTGGACAGGACGCTAGTCTGTCGCAGGGACTTACCCCCAATCCCGTTCATACTGAGTGCCAAGCAGAGATGCATCAGGTCCCATTTTTACAATCTTTGGTATGACTCAGCCAGGGATTGAACTCACAACCTTCCAATCTCAGGGTGGACACTAACCACAAGGCCACGGAGTTGGTATCAAGGAGGTTGGTGGCACCTTAATTGGAGAGGATGGGTTCATGGTAACGGCTGGAGCAGAAACCTTGTGTTTGATGCCATTCCATTTGCTCCATTCCGGACATTATTATGAGCCGTCCTCCCCTCAGCAGCCTCCTGTGGTTTGAACGTGTGTGTGTGTGTGTGTTTACTGCATGTGTCTGTCAGTGTGTCTATGCGTACACTACAGTGTGCACAGAACTGACTGGTGTACCCAGTACATTGTGTTCCCTCCAGCGCCTGGCTCATGAGTCTCAGTCTTTCAGTCAGAAGTAAGTGAATCAGCAGAGACAGTGGGGACGGAATACATTCATTGCTGCTTTCACAAAGTTCCCAAACACTCCTCCCTCCAGCACACACACACACACACACACACACACTCTCTCTCTCTCTCTCTCTCTCTCTCTCTCTCTCTCTCTCAGCACACAATAACAAAATCAACATACTTAATAAAATAAATCACATTCAACTACATGGAGGTCCTCAATCAATAATTTAAACTTCCTGAGTGGCACCAGCACATGTAACTGCAGTCAACTCTGCATATTGTTTCACAAATTAGGGGCAAAACAACTAAAGACTCAAGGGATCTCTAGTGTTATCCATTCCTGAGAACTGGTTTGTTAACTTATGATTCTTAACTTAACTAATGAAGTTATATATGAAGGGAGTTTCTGTAAGATTTCTTTGAAACTAAATCAAAGAAAATGCAGCCCTCTTCTTACAGACAGAGAGGTCCATCCCACATTTTATACAGACTACAATGATGAGTCCTAAAATTGTCCCCTGTGATGAAATATTGCAGACTGGTAGACTGCGTCCATGGTTTTCAAAACAGAGGTTGTCGCATGCATGTAAACAATATCACCAAAATCCAATACAGGGAGAAGCGTTGTTTGAACAATCTTTCTCCTATTTTCAATACTGAGGCTTGATTTATTTCAATATAAAAAAAACAATTTTGGATCTTAGCTTCTTAGTCATATTTTCAATATGCATTACGAAGGACAACTTGTAATCAATCCAGACACCCAGGTACTTATATTGAGAAACAAGCTCAATTTGGGCTCCATTTGTAGCGTAAATACGCAGGTCCTCACGGTCAACATTTCGGGACATGGTTTTACTTATATTTAACACTCATTTAAGATCCGTAAGTGATTTCTGAATTGAATCAAAGTCATGCTGAAGTCCACGAATGGCCTGCTGCACCGAGGTGGCACAGGAATACAAAACTGTGCCATCTGCATAAAGAGGAATTCTACAAGTACTAACAGTGTTTCCTATGTCATTAATATACAAGGTGAACAATAATGGACCGAAAATCAAACCCTGAGGAACACCTTTTTGAATCTCAAGAAATTCAGATGTAACACCCCTCTGTCAAGATAACCTGAGTTGTTGCTAAGACAATACATTTTCCGGGCAGGAATCTGTTTCGTGATGGGCATGACTTCTGATAAATCCAATAGCTTCAGGAAAACAAAGTGTACGGGAATTTCGGACTTTCACCAATCTAACCATTGAGCTTCCCATAATAATGGTTGATGGCTGCTGTCCATTTCAAGCCGGAGCCCTCTGCCCAACCCTAGCCCCACAAGGGGCTCCTCTAAATTGCCCCCCACAAATGACAGGAATAGCAGAACCCACCTTAGACCCCGGCGATGCCATCACAATGTTGGCCGATAAGGAATAAGCTCTTTGGATGCTATATGAGACAAACAGACACAAACACGCATGCATACATGCTCATGCGCACGACAGACACACACAGACACACACACACACACAGACACACAAACGCAGCCTTTGGGGCTGTAAGCTAAGATTAGAAAGTGGGAGTTACAAATAGACATGCTATTCTGTGAAAGGTGGAGACAGACCTCTTGCGTGTGTTTGAAGGAAGTGGTTGGGAACAGGAGAAAAAAAAGAAGAAAGAGCGCTGAGCCCTCCCTCCTTATCCTCCCTCCTCCTCCCTCTCTCCTCCACTGCCTGGGCTATTTTTATCCTGCAGGATCCAATCTTAGCAGGACCTGCAGGGGACACAGCCTGTCAGCGAGAGCCACTGACATCCCCCGCGCTATTCTTAGCTCCGGCACACACTCCAAACCGCTGAACGCTGCTATTCCTGTCTCGTTGAGTTTGACTCCGCTGCACACGGCCAGCCAGATGTGTGCGTAGGGAGTGGTGTGTGTGTTTGTGTATTTTGAGGAGGGAGAGGGGAGGTGGAGTAGTGATTATGCATACAATGCATGATGTGGCCTCTGAAGGTGAATGTCCCCTCAGGCAAGTCCCTCAGAGTTTTATAATGCAGCATTAGCAGATAACACAGAGAGAAGAGAGGGACTCCATTGTGTTACTAGTCTCACCACGGTCACACAGAGAGACAGACACACACACACACATCCCTCCTCACTCAATGTTCTCTGTTGATCAAACAAACCGGGTACAGCTGCAGGCTGTACGTCTAACAATGTACTAGTGTGCGTGTGTGTGTCTGTGTGTGATATTGTGCGTGTGCATGTTTTTACTGCATGTTTAGTAGTGTATGCCTGCACGTGTTGTGGTTTTACTCACGTCAGCTCCGTGGCCCTCTCTGAGATTGTATGTGAGGTCGTGTTGTATCTCGGAGATGAACTTCTGAGCATACTCTGGGTATAGCCTCAGCACCTCCCTCAGCCCCTTCAGACTGATGTACTGCAGGTCACAGTAGGTCAGGGCCTTCACGTTGGCATTGGTCTTAATCACCTGCTCCTTGGTCAGAGAATCACTGCCGATCAAGTCCCCTTTCCCTGAGGGTATGGAGGAAAACACACACACACATAACGTCACATGCAGTCTGTGCTTTTGACCGAGCTTTTCCAATTATTCCAACATCAGAAAGACATATTTTCTATAAGGCTATTTGTGTCTCATGTCATAAAAGGCACTTGAAAGGGTCGGCAGTGGACACGGTGTGTATGAGTGTAATTTGTGTGTGTATGTGTGATGCAGTCAGTAAAAAGCCCAGTTGAATTATTACAGTATATTGAGGTCATGTATACAGTATGGATGATGACTATTAATAGGAGTAGTCATTAAGCATACCGGTATGTAATTGGGTGCTCTTTGTTTCATTGCACTAAATAAAGTATGAGAATGTACGTGTGTGTGTCCGTGTGTGTGTGTCTGTGTGTCCGTGTGTATGTGTGTGTGTGTGTGTGTCCGTGTGTGTGTGTCCGTGTGTCCGTGTGTATGTGTGTGTGTGTGTGTGTGTGTGTGTCTGTGTGTCCGTGTGTGTGTGTCTGTGTGTGTGTTCGAGGTAATGTGGTTGGGTGATGGACGAAGCAGACTGCAGCACAACAGCACAAAGGAAGCCTCTACAGCGCCTCCCTCAGATGATCTTTTAGAACTTTTGTTTATTATATACTTGCTTTGGCAATGTGAATATATGTTTCCCATGCCAATAAAACCCTTCAATTCAAATTGTATTGAGAGAGAGAAAGAGAGCAAGAGAGAGACACTTACAGCAGTGAGGAGGGGTAGGGGCTCCAGGGGGCTGGAATAGAATGAGTAATGGGGTCACCTAGCAGACTCTACCATTCTCTCTCTCTCTCTCTCTCTCTCTCTCTCTCTCTCTCACTCAATTTCAATTTAAGGGTGTTATTGGCATGGGAAACATATGTTTACATTGCAAAGCAAGTGAAATACAGAATAAACAAAAGTGAAATAAACAATAAGAAATTAACAGTAAACATTACACTCACAAAAGTTCCAAAAGAATAAACACATTTCAAATGTCATATTATGTGCAAATAGTTAAAGTACAAAAGGGAAAATAAATAAACATAAATGGGTTGTATTTACAATCCCTCTCGTGTTCTTTATTTGCACTCTCACTCTGTATGCAGCCCCTCCCTCCCCTTGGTTCTCCTTCTCCTCTACCTCCTCCTTATCTTCTACCTCCTCCTTCTCCTCTACCTCCTCCTTCTCCTTCAGCTCCTCCTCTACCTCCTCCTTCTCCTCTACCTCCTCCTTCTCCTCTACCTCCTCCTTCTCCTCTACCTCCTCCTTCTCCTCTACCTCCTCCTCTACCTCCTCCTTCTCCTCTACCTCCTCCTTCTCTACCTCCTCCTTCTCCTCTACCTCCTCCTCTACCTTCTCCTTCTCCTCTACCTCCTCCTTCTCCTCTACCTCCTCCTCTACCTTCTCCTTCTCCTCTACCTCCTCCTCCTCCTCTACCTCCTCCTCCTCCTCTACCTCCTCCTCCTCCTCTACCTCCTCCACTACCTCCTCCTTCTCCTCTACCTCCTCCTCTACCTTCTCCTTTTCCTCCTCCTTTCTTCACCATAATTCAAATCACATATGATAGACATCTACAGGACTAGAAAATCAAGGTTTCAAGGAACCACTTTATAAAAATTCTTAGTTCAACATGACATTTGAAGAAGTGAAGCATCATTTTAACCGTTTTTCATTAAGAATATTTCCCCGTCTCTCCCCTTCACTTTGTGTGTGTGTGTGTGCGCGCGCGCGCGGGTGCGTGCGTGTGTGTGTGTGTGTGTGGACGATAACATACAGCCAGCCTCCTACTTCATGCATGCCCCCGCTCACCCTCATCTTTTTCTTTTTTTGTGGGCTATACAGATTTGATATTTATGAGTATTGAGATGAAAAACTGCATGTATAGGAACACTTATAGATTGTGTACATGTATGCATCCAGTGTTGAGTGTGAATGTATGTTCAATCATGGGTGTATTCATCCGGTATGCTTAGCCTCCGTCCTTGACTCTAGTCCATGTGCATGGCCTACATCGAACCATGACTGTGTGTGTCAATATGTTCAGACTCCTTCCAAGGCAACCCCCTCCCCCCTCAGTCCCCTGTGTTAACCCTTTGTCTCCCGCTGACTCCCAGGCACCTCTGTGTTTGAAGGTAGACCTGGCTAGATGTACTCTATGGGCGTGCTCCACTGCTCCCTGCTTGGTTTTTACAGCTCTGGATTAATAATCCAAGTGTTTCAATCCTTTCATATCCATCCATTAATAATCTGAGCTGTGATGTGGCTCACCTGCCTGCCTTCTCATTGATGTGTGTGCCATGATTAGAGATATAGGCTGGGAGCTTGGCAGATTAATACCCTCACACACACACAGAGTATACCAAACATTAAGAACACCATAACTCTAACCAGTCATCAATCCAGTATTATCTGACCTTTTGAGACCCTGACATGTGGATCTATGACACACGTGACCAATAGATCAGGGTCTCAAAAGGTCAGATGATACATAGTCACTCATAACACACTGACCTAATAAACAGGAACAGGGAGCACTACATAAATTATGAACTTGTCTTTGAAGTTTGAATGATTTGTCACATAAATCAGTATTTCATAGAATAAGAACACATTTTCACTTTATTGACTGTACTAAAGTATATGTAACAAGAATGAATCAGAAATGCAGCTATTTGCTTCAATAGCATTTTTTCTATATCTTTGCATGTAGAAATGTACTTGTGAAAAATAAAAAGTTGAAACAAAAAACAAATTCCTGAAATTTCAGGGCTGCAAATATAATTACAAAAAAGACTACATTATAGTATAATCACTCATACTGTACAGTACTGTGAGGGTTCTAGTTCTCATCAACATGTATAGTATAATCACTCATACTGTACAGTACTGTGAGGGTTCTAGTTCTCATCAACATGTATAGTATAATCACTCATACTGTACAGTACTGTGAGGGTTCTAGTTCTCATCAACATGTATAGTATAATCACTCATACTGTACAGTACTGTGAGGGTTCTAGTTCTCATCAACATGTATAGTATAATCACTCATACTGTACAGTACTGTGAGGGTTCTAGTTCTCATCAACATGTATAATATAATCACTCATACTGTACAGTACTGTGAGGGTTCTAGTTCTCATCAACATGTATAGTATAATCACTCATACTGTACAGTACTGTGAGGGTTCTAGTTCTCATCAACATGTATAATATAATCACTCATACTGTACAGTACTGTGAGGGTTCTAGTTCTCATCAACATGTATAATATAATCACTCATACTGTACAGTACTGTGAGGGTTCTAGTTCTCATCAACATGTATAATATAATCACTCATACTGTACAGTACTGTGAGGGTTCTAGTTCTCATCAACATGTATAGTATAATCACTCATACTGTACAGTACTGTGAGGGTTCTAGTTCTCATCAACATGTATAGTATAATCACTCATACTGTACAGTACTGTGAGGGTTCTAGTTCTCATCAACATGTATAGTATAATCACTCATACTGTACAGTACTGTGAGGGTTCTAGTTCTCATCAACATGTATAGTATAATCACTCATACTGTACAGTACTGTGAGGGTTCTAGTTCTCATCAACATGTATAGTATAATCACTCATACTGTACAGTACTGTGAGGGTTCTAGTTCTCATCAACATGTATAATATAACACTCATACTGTACAGTACTGTGAGGGTTCTAGTTCTCATCAACATGTATAGTATAATCACTCATACTGTACAGTACTGTGAGGGTTCTAGTTCTCATCAACATGTATAGTATAATCACTCATACTGTACAGTACTGTGAGGGTTCTAGTTCTCATCAACATGTATAATATAATCACTCATACTGTACAGTACTGTGAGGGTTCTAGTTCTCATCAACATGTATAATATAATCACTCATACTGTACAGTACTGTGAGGGTTCTAGTTCTGGCAGTCTGGCACACCCTGGCAGTCTTCAGGAGCAGTGTCTCCACACCCTAGCAGTCTTCAGGAGAAGTGTCTCCACACCCTGCCAGTCTTCAGGAGAAGTGTCTCCACACCCTGCCAGTCTTCAGGAGAAGTGTCTCCACACCCTGGCAGTCTTCAGGAGCAGTGTCTCCACACCCTAGCAGTCTTCAGGAGAAGTGTCTCCACACCCTGCCAGTCTTCAGGAGAAGTGTCTCCACACCCTGCCAGTCTTCAGGAGAAGTGTCTCCACACCCTGGCAGTCTTCAGGAGCAGTGTCTCCACACCCTGGCAGTCTTCAGGAGAAGTGTCTCCACACCCTGGCAGTCTTCAGGAGAAGTGTCTCCACACTTGGCAGTCTTCAGGAGAAGTGTCTCCACACCCCGCATTCACGGCATCCATTAAGGACATGTGGTCATGTGGATGGTGGTCATAAACCTTCCACCTCCATGCAGAGAAAAACTCCTCTATGGGGTTTAGGAAGCGGGAGTATGGAGGCAGGAATAGTACTGACATCCTGGGATGTTCAGCAAACCAGTCTATAATCAGTCAATAAATGAGCCTCTGTATTGTAGGGGCCAATGAGTGGTTTGTGTAACAGCACACCATCATTGGACAGTGCTGCACACATTATGATGTCAGCTCCTCAGGACTGGGACATCCAGGTCGAATCCAGCTTCATCCATATAGATGAATGTATGTGCAGTTTGCCTGGCTTCCATCTCCATTACTCTATAGAATACAGTAAATCCACAGTTTTACAGTACTTTACATTATGCATAGCTGTGTATGTACCCTGTTGGGTTATTGAACAGACATCTTACCTGGACATATTGATACCAGAGTTCTCTCACACGTTTACCGTTTCTCTTGAAGGGTACAGTGTGCAGCTGCTTCCTCCTAATTTAATGTTTCTCTAGGACTCTGGACATTGTCGTTGTGCTGACCGTTTTCACATTCCCAAAAGTAATATTGTCTGCCAGCACTCTGTCCCAAATTGCCCGCAGTTTTATTACATTGTTGCCAATTACCATGTCAACAATGGCAATTTCCTGCGCATCTGATAATATTCTGCCTCTCCGTCCTGTGGGAGGCAACCTTTGGATCCTACTGAAAAACACAAAACAGTCAATATATTTCAAAATGTCAGTACATGTAAAAATGTGAACATACTGTATTGTACTGTAATATGTAGTTCAATTATCATTGAAGGACACACATCTCACCTGTTGTTTTTCCAGAAAATTCGTACTGTTAATGCAACTGTTGAAAGCTGCAGATTTGGTTGCACCCTTAAACCGGCCACTCTCAGAGAGCGACCATTGTTTACAAAATGGTCAATAATTGTGGCCCTTATCTCGTCAGAGACCACCACTCTTGGTCTTCCTCTCCTTTGTCCTCCACGCAGTCTCCCTCTCCCTGGCTCTCGTCTTTCCCCACCAACCTGTCTCCCTCTCCCTGGCTCTCATCTTTCTCCACCAACCTGTCTCCCTCTCCCTGCCACTCTTCTTTCCCCACCAACCTGTCTCCCTCTCCCTGCCACTCCTCTTTCCCCACCAACCTGTCTCCCTCTCCCTGGCTCTCGTCTTTCCCCACCAACCTGTCTCCCTGCCACTCTTCTTTCCCCACCAACCTGTCTCCCTCTCCCTGCCACTCTTCTTTCCCCACCAACCTGTCTCCCTCTCCCTGCCACTCTTCTTTCCCCACCAACCTGTCTCCCTCTCCCTGCCACTCTTCTTTCCCCACCAACCTGTCTCCCTCTCCCTGCCACTCCTCTTTCCCCACCAACCTGTCTCCCTCCCCCTGCCACTCTTCTATCCCCACCAACCTGTCTCCCTCTCCCTGCCACTCCTCTTTCCCCACCAACCTGTCTCCCTCCCCCTGCCACTCTTCTATCCCCACCAACCTGTCTCCCTCTCCCTGCCACTCTTCTTTCCCCACCAACCTGTCTCCCTCTCCCTGCCACTCTTCTTTCCCCACCAACCTGTCTCCCTCTCCCTGCCACTCTTCTTTCCCCACCAACCTGTCTCCCTCTCCCTGCCACTCTCCTTTCCCCACCAACCTGTCTCCCTCTCCCTGCCACTCTTCTTTCCCCACCAACCTGTCTCCCTCTCCCTGCCACTCTTCTTTCCCCACCAACCTGTCTCCTTCTCCCTGCCGCTCTTCTTTCCCCACCAACCTGTCTCCCTCTCCCTGCCACTCTTCTTTCCCCACCAACCTGTCTCCCTCCTCCTGCCACTCTTCTTTCCCCACCAACCTGTCTCCCTCTCCCTGCCACTCTTCTTTCCCCACCAACCTGTCTCCCTCCACCTGCCACTCTTCTATCCCCACCAACCTGTCTCCCTCTCCCTGCCACTCCTCTTTCCCCACCAACCTGTCTCCCTCTCCCTGCCACTCTTCTTTCCCCACCAACCTGTCTTCCTTGATTCATGTTTCCAAACTAAATCATTCCGAAGCCGTCCTCTTTTGTGTATTTGGTAATAAGACTAAGAACAGGACACTTGGGTAGGCTTTCAGCTGAAATTACAATCAGCTGTGTTTGGAATGATGAAATATTCTGCTGAGATTTTCTATGTTTCAATCTGGTTACTGCAGAAATGCACAACATTTGCCATCACTCTGTTTTGAATGTGTTTTTAACAGTTTTGGAAACAGTGTGTTAGCATTTGAAAACATATGCTGCAAATATATAGTTTTGCAGGTGGTGGAGTATGAATGAGAAAATAGATCATGGATTTCGGAGAATGTGGTCATTGAATGCATTTTGTGTGAAAGCAATGACAAATTATTCACAGTTTGGTCCACATAGACTTCTATTTCGCTGACTGTGTGAAGAGTTTTGACAATGTGACTTCAGTTTTGACCAATGCACTTTAACAATTGAAAAAAACTGTAATGTGCACACACACACACACACACACACACACACACACACACACACACACACACACACTGAGTATACCAAACATTACAAACACCTTCCTAATATTGAGTTGCCCCCCCCCCCCCCCTTTTGCCCTCAGAACAGCCTAAATTTGGATTACAAGGTGTCAAAAGCGTTCCACAGGGATGCTGGCCCATGTTGATTCCAATGCTTCCCATACTTGTGTCAAGTTGGTTGGATGTCCTTTGGGTGGTGGACCATTCTTGATAGACACAGGAAACTGTTGTCTCAGGGCTTAAAAGGCTTACAAATCCTTATTTAACCTGCCTCCTTCCCTTCATCTACACTGATTGAAGTGGATATAACAAGTGGCATCACTAAGGGATCATAGCTATCACCTGGATATTCTCTTTCTCGTCTGGCCAAACCGACACGACAGCCTTCTCAAAAAGCCATTGAGTCATACAGAGGGATTTGACAGTCACAGGATGGTGGTGACTGGGCTAAGGCAGTATATTTGAAAAAGTATTGATACATTTGATATCCATGCAATATCCATCCCTCCATCTGTTTATCTGATGGCACCTTTCTATTCTGCCTTAGTGACGTTAGAAAGAACTCAGTCAACCTCCAGCTACAAATCCCCCAGGAGGACCCAGTCAGTCGGTGGCTGCTCAGCGCTAACACCTATCTGTCCCCTTCCATAGTCCCCGGGGGCAGACAGACAGGACTAGACCCACTGGAGCATGATCTCTCTCTCTCTCTCTCACTCTCTCTCCTCTCTCTCTCTCTCTATGCGTGTGAGAGGAGACAGAAATAATGAATACTTTATAAGACACCAACACACAGAGATAGAAGGAGAGCAAGACTAAGGAAGAGAGTGATGCTTGAAACAGGAGCGAGGAGGAGGATGGAGAAAGAAGTCACAAAGAAAATCTACAGAGGAAGTACAGCGAATTTCCAAAGTACTATTCTTCACTATATTATTCTCAGTGTAATCCCATTGAAAACAAATAGAGATCAAATGTTGGAAGAGGGTTTTGTTGTTGTTGATTTTCCAGTAGCAGTAGGACAAAGGTGCATAATTAGACTATCTGAAGCATTTCCACCCATGCCTTCTCACCGTGTCTAAGAGGGACACTGCTCCTACATAATTCTAGGGTCTATTGAACCATGTCCCCTCCCTCACAACCCTCGTTCCATGGACACACATGAATCCAAATAGCCCTAATGCTGAAATGCTATGACAACTCCAGTGCCACTTCCTCTCTCCTCTCGCCCTCTCTCTCTCTCTCTCTCTGTCTCCCTTTCTTTCTCTCTATGTCTATCTCCCTCTCCCCATACCTGATTAAAGTTATATTCAACGCGCTTCAACTAAATATACAGTAGTAACCATAAAGCGCATCACTATAGCCCCTGTGCTACAGGACTAACCATTCCAGGCACGAAGACTCACACGTCAGTAGACACAGGAGCTGCTTGCTTATCCCCCCCCCACGAGGGAAGGAGAGAAACAAAGGCTAGAGATGTGCTGTTAGAATCAAGAAAGACACAGACACCAGAGAATATACTGAACAAGAAAAAGGGAATGAATGAAAGAACACATCCTATAGACAGTCACAAAGTATTGACTTGACCTTCCACATGAATAGAGATCATTTGATATGTTGCTTTGGGGACATATTTAAGGAGATGATACTGTGCGTAAATCCCTCTCTCTCTCTGCTCCAGCGACAGACAGATAGACGAAGGACTGACACACTATGTTGATAGACAGCTCGATGTACTGCTGACTACTCTGCACTATTTACACATTACAATAACATACACATGCACGCGAACACACGCACCCCTTAGAGAAGTGCGTCCTATCCCTCCTATTCCTACAGACACACCTATCGAACCACACACATGATGTGACCCACTGCTTATACAACCACATAACATCTCTATTAAGGCAGCAATACGCTGTACAATCACACGCAGTCTGCAGTAGGCTGAACACATGTCCCTGGCACACTCGGGTCTGTAAAGGACGGCAGCAGAGTGAAAAGTGAAGGGGGATCATGCATCAAGGTGAAACCCTACACCAGCGATACTCAAACCAGGGCCTCAAGGTTAGCAACGCTGCTGCTTTTCTTCTTTCCCTGGAAGTAAAGACTCAATCAGTCCCTCATTAGAGGGTAAGGCTTGAAAACCAGCAATGCTACCGACCTTGAGGCCATAGAACGCCCTCTTTACATATCATCTTTGAATGATAGTCAAGTGCTGCATGTGGGACATCATCCCCTTTAAATGAGGAAACTAAGCAGCCATTTTGATGCTAACCGCTAGAGGCTTGACCTTCATCATTACACATGACTATGGGGTCTGTTATCACACAATACACTTGGAAGACACAGCTCCCCCTCCATTTATATGTAAATAGATGTGCTTGCTGTGTGTGTTGTTTCATGTTTTTATGTATCACTGGTTTAAAACACTGTATGTTCGTAATGATGATAGGCATGTGTGTGTGAGCCAATACATTAGTCCACGGGAGGGAGCAGAAGTGTGTGTGTTTGTGGGTGATGACGTGAGCTAGAAAAGTGTGTGTGTCTACTGACGTGTGAGTCTTCGTGCCTGGAATGGTTAGTCCTTTAACGCAGGGCCTATTGTGATACGCTGAAGAAGAATATTTATGTTGACAAGGGTTTCATGATTACTACTGTATATTTAGTTGAGGCACGTCAAATATAACTTTAAACAGGTATGTGGATCCAGAGGAAAGAAGAGAGGACTTAGAGAGAAAGAGAAGGAGAGAAAGGGAAAGCAAGACAGAGTAGGAGAGAGAGAAAAAGAAAACAGAGACAGAGCGAGAGACAGAGGAAGTGGCACTGGAGTTGTCATAGCATTTCAGCATTAGGGCTATTTGAATTAATGTGTGTGGCCATGGAACGAGGGCTGTGAGGGAGGGGACATGGTTCAATAGACCCTAGAATTATGTAGGAGCAGTATCCCTCTAAGACGGGGTGTCATGACGTTAGCCTGGGGGTAGGTTTATGACAGTCATAAATACCTCTTCCCCTCCCTTTTTTCCTCTCTCTACCCTACTGATGTTACATTTGCAAAACCCTTGGTTAACATAGAGATTCTGGGAACATCAGAAGGTGGGGGGGAATTAACTATATTCTGGTAATCCGACCAATTGAACATATGCGGTGGTACTTAATGAATATGATGTCAGTTCGGTTGTCATCTGAGACATTCTCATCAATGATAAGATGAGATAAACTCTACAGTGGAAATTCTACACATCAGAGTTATCAGATTCACATGGAATTGTTGTTCAATTTAAAATGTGAGATTTGGATTTTCATAAGGGCTCTGCTCAATCAGTGGCCCGCCCCTGTGAAGGGACATGGGCTATAAAACTTTTCAAACACGCCCTCCTCTCCCTTCCTATATAAAGCCTTGACGACAATATAACCTCCTGTTCCGAGGATGTGAGGACGATGGTCCGATGTCAGAATGGTTCAGATAATAACTACAGAACGAAGCCAACATCAGCGTGAGCTTTGGTTGCGAATAGTATGAACTTTGAACTCTTATTCATTACAGAAGTGATACCTCCTAGCCGTTGAGTTAGCAACAGCAGCTGCAAACTCAGGTTAGGAAGGAACAGACAGAGTAATCCGTCTACCACACAACAACATTACTACAACGTATCCAATTTACCAGCAGAGACATTCTTCAAAGGACTCGGTTGGGCAACACGGCCTTCCATCTACCACCAACCTACCGAAGCGCAGCTCAGAGTAAATATTTATTGCATTTTCCTTTTCCAAATGGGTGGTAATTTAGAATGCATAAGATACTGTATTTACGATAGCACAGCTTCTCCCTGTGTCCCTCAGTCTTCCCGCTCTTTCACTCAAACCCAGCCCCTTTTCTTGTGTGTAACCAGCTGTCATCTGTTCCGCCCGCTAGGGACGTTTTCCTTTATGACGTAATTGGTAATCAAGTTATGATTAATTATGTATATGTGTAATTCTGTGTGATTAGTTAGGTATTTAGTAAATACCCTTAATCAAGGGTTTGTGAAGATAATCAAGAATTTACAACTTTCAGATGAGACTGAATTAAAGTGACGATTAATATTGACTGCTATTGATGTAAAATATTACTAGATCTTTAAGAGTTTATTCGGAAGATAATAGCTCTATAAATATTATTTTGTGGTGCCCTGACTCTCTAGTTAATTACATTTACATGATTAGCTCAATCAGGTAATATTAATTACGGATAAATTATTTTATAGAATAGCATGTCATACCACTTAATCCGGCATAGCCAAAGACATGGCAGGGGTGAGAAGGAATGGGTGGGAAGGGTTAAGGGTTAAGGGTTAAGGGTTAAGGGTTAGGGTTAGGATTAAGGGTTAATGATAATAGGATTTAGAATTTCGGTCCCCACAAGGATAGTACAACAATGAGCTAGGTCTCCTCTCAGTCTACAGGTCTGTCTGATTGAACGTCAGCTCTCTGTGAAATTTATTGACTGTGGCCAGTCTACACTACTGGTCAAAAGTTTTAGAACACCTACTCATTCAAGAGTTTTTTTAAATTTGTATTATTTTGTACATTGTTCAATAATAGTGAAGACATCAAAACAATGAAATAAACACATTTCGAGATATGTAGTAACCAATAAAAGAATGAAACAATTCAAAACATATTTTATATTTGAATTTCTTCAAATAGCCACTCTTTGCCTTGATGACAGCTTTGCACACTCGTAGCATTCTCTCAACCGGCTTCATGAGGTAGTCACCTGGAATGCATTTCATTTAATGGGTGTGCCTTCTTAAAAGTTAATTTGTGGAATTTATTTCCTTCTTTCAGCGATTGAGCCAATCAGTTGTGTTTTGACAAGGTAGTAGGGGCATACAGAAGACAGCCCTATTTGGTAAAATACCAAGTCCATATTATGAGAAGAACAGCTCAAATAAGCAAAGAGAAATGACAGTCCATCCATACTTTAAGACTTGAAGGTCAGTTAATATGAATACTTCAAGAACTTTGAAAGTTTCTTCAAGTGTAGTCGCAAAAAACCATCAAGCGCTATGATGAAACTGGCTCTCATGAGGACCACCACAGGAAAGGAAGAACCAGAGTTACCTCTGCTGCAGAGGATACGTTCATTAGAGTTACCAGTCTCAGAAATTGCAGCCCAAATAAATGCTTTACAGAGTTCAACTAACATACACATCTCAACATCAACTGTTCAGAGGAGACAGTGTGAATCAGGCCTTCATGGTCGAATTTCTGCAAAGAAACCACTACTAAAGGACACCAATAAGAAGAATAGACCTGCTTGGTCCAAAGAAACACGAGCAGTGGCCATTAGACCGGTGGAAATCTGTTCTGGTCAGGAGTCCAAATTGGAGATTTTTGGTTCCAACTGCCGTGTCCTTGCGTGTGGATGAATGGATGATCTCCACATGTTTATTTCCCACCGTGAAGCATGGAGGAGGAGGTGTTATGGCATGGGGCTGCTTTGCTGGTGACACCATCTGTGATTTATTTAGAATTCAAGGCATACTTAACCAGCATGGCTACCACAGCATTCTGCAGCGATACGCCATCCCATCTGGTTTGATCTTAGTGGGACTATCATTTGTTTTTCAACAGGACAATGAGCACACCTCCAGGCTGTGTAAGGGCTATTTGACCAAGAAGGAGAGTGATGGAGTGCTGCATCAGATGACCTGGCCTCCACAATCACCTGACCACAACCCATTTGAGATGGTTTGGGGTGAGTTGGACCACAGAGTGAAGAAAATGCAGCCAACAAGTGATCAGCATATGTGGGAACTCCTTCAAGACTGTTGGAAAAGCTTTCCAGATGAAGCTGATTGAGAGAATGCCAAGAGTGTGCAAAGCTGTCATCAAGGCAAGGGTGGCTATTTGAAGAATCTCAAATATACAATATACTATGATTTGTTTAACACTTATTTTGTTACTACATGTGTGTTATTTCATAATGTTGATGTCTTCACTATTATTGTACAATGTAGAAAATAGTAAAAATAAAGAAAAACCCTTGAATGAGTGCTCTAAAACTTTTGACCGGTAGTGTACTGAGAAAGGATCCTTTGTCAGTCTGTCACACAGTCAACTCTGTTTGTCTGTGTGGGTGTGTTTGTCTGTGTGGGTGTGTTTGTCTGTGTGGGAGGGGGTACTTGTACATTCATTTGTTGTTTCTTTACATGGCCTTGAATGACTTTTCCAACTGACAATAATTCATAATTCTGAGCGTAGTTACCCTAATCAACTTCAACATTTCAATATGTCATTGCAGTAATACTAATAGACCCCTTCTTCAACACAAGTCATAATCTGCAACAAGATATCACAGTCTCGTCATTTCTTGACGTCCTTGGACAAACATCTATTTTTGCCTAGTAACTCACTTAATTTCATCCTGATTGGTTAAGTTAAGGGTTAGGGTTTGGGATAGGGTTAAAATAGGAATAACTCTAGGGTTAAGATCAGGCAATAATTCCGATTGGTTAACAGTTCAGGCATTCATTCTGATTGGTTAAGTTAAGGATTAAGGTTTGGGATAGGGTTAAAACAGAAAAACACCCCCAGGTTAAGTTTAGCCATTAATTAAGACTGGCCTTGCTAACTCATTGTGGATGGATGGCTCAGTGGTCTAAGCAGTGAGCTCCAACTCCATAGACTGCTGGTTTAATTCCAGCTCCTGGCACTTGTTTTGAGTTGTTTTTTTTTGCCCCTAGTGGACGGTTTTGACAGCTTCTCCTGACATCCTGGGGACCTGCAAAAATGCCACATTTCTACTTGAATCTGGAGTGATCTCTCTGGTCATAATATAGCCTAGTTCCCATCAATACAGATCAGCCTCATATAAGATATGCCTCATATAAGATATTAGATATTTACTTATATGATGCACCAGCTGCTTGATGCTGTGAAGGTTAACTAGATTTAAACTGGTATAGATTGGGGTTAGGGGGTTTCCAATCCAGTGCTCCCCTGTATTTCAACCTGGACTCAGGGGTTCACGTAACATAGTAAATGTAAACCCGGGACATACCAATTGTGATATGTTACATTTCGTATGGTATGCATGAATTTGTGGATGTCCATCATCCATTTTGTATGATATGTTACGATTTACAGTTCGAACAATATGTTACGAATTTGAAAACGTGTGACATTCCAATTTGTTGTGACTAACATTAGCTAGGTGGTTAACACTAACGTTAGCTAGGTGGCTATCGTTAGCTAGGCTAGGGGTTAGGGGTAAGTTTAGGGTTAGGGGAAGGATTAGCTAACATGCTAAGTAGTTGCCAAAGTAGCTAAAAAGTCATGAGTATTTGCAAAGTTTGTAATTAGCTAAAATGCTAAAGTTGTCTGTGATGAGATTCAAACACGCAACCTTTGGGTTGCTAGACATTTGTGTTTTACGCCTACCCATCTACCCCGACCAACCACCTTACTTTAGTCTAATACCAAACGTAACATATCATACTAATCTGGGTGTCCCGGATATATGTTTACTATGCTATGTCTAGTCTATGAGACCAGGCTGTGTAATTCACTGCAAATGCATGTGTATTGTGTGATTGTTTAGAAAACAAAAGCAGGTCTGTTAGAATGTGTATGTCATCAGGTATATGCACTAATGTGTGTGTGCCTGTGTGCGTGTGTGCGTGTGTACATGTGTGCCTGCGTGCGTGAGTCTGTGTGCCCTATGTCTCCTTACCTAGTATAGCCAGCACAGTGTTGTCCTTCAGCACCTCCATGGACCCGGAGCAGACAAAGTAGATGGCCTGCAGAGCGTCTCCCTGGCGGATGAGGAACTCTCCCGGGGCGCAAAACGACGTCTTGATGATGAGGGACAGGGAGCGCAGACACCCCCTACTGGCCGACTCAAACAGCGGCAGCTGCAGCAGCTCCTTATTCAGGTGCATGGCGATGTCCGCCCTCAACTCATCTGGGAAGTCCTTCAACAACTAGAGAGAATGAGGGATGAGAAAGAGAGAATAAAAGATGAGAGATAGAGTTTGGACAGAGAGGATTGACAGGTGAGAGAGAAAGTTGAAGAGGTAGAATAGGGGGAAGAAAGAGAGGCAAAATAAGTTATTGAATTGAGAGAAGAATCAATACAGGAGGAATTACATTTTTATTTTTTATTTTTTGGGGAGGAATTTTACCCCTTTTTCTCCCCAATTTCGTGGTATCCAACGCTACAACTCCCGTACGGACTCGGGAGAGACGAAGGTTGAAAGTCATGCGTCTTCCGATACACACCCAACCAAGACGCACTGCTTCTTAACACAGCGTGCATCCAACCCGGAAGCCAGCCGCACCAATGCGTCGGAGGAAACACCGTGCACCTGGCTACCTTGGTTAGCGCACACTGCGCCCAGCCCGCCACAGGAGTCGCTGGTGCGCGATGAGACAAGGACACCCCTACCGACCAAGCCCTCCCTAACCTGGGCGACGCTAGGCCAATTGTACGTCGCCCCACGGACCTCCCGGTCGCGGCCGGTTACGACAGAGCCTGGGCGCGAACCCAGGGACTCTGATGGCACAGCTGGCGCTGCGCCACCCGGGAGGCCCGGAATTACATTTTTTAACCAACAGGAGCATTGGGAACATGAAAAGAATACAAGAATGAGAGAGAGAGAGAGAGAGAGAGAGAGAGAGAGAGAGAGAGTGGCAGCATAGTCGTAAGAGAGGGACTGCTTAGTCTACTGTTGTTATAACCCACCTCGCTGACGTCGATGCCATTGTTAACAGACCAGGTTGTCTGGAAGCACTCCAGCATACGTTGCTCCAGGGCTTTGGGCAGGCGGTGGACCCTGATGAAGTCCTTCAGGTCCTTGGTACGGGTGTGGTAGAGGGAGCGCCGGGAGTACATCCTCTGAATGATGGCAGTCACGTTACCAAACACCACCGCATGCATCAGGGCTGGTGGCAAAGGGACAGGGAGAGGTTAGTGTGTGTGTGTTGCTATAACGTGTGGAGGGGGGAAGTGGGGGTGGGGGGTGTGTAAGTGTGTGTGTGTGTGTGTGTGAGTGTGTGTGTCTGTGTGCGTGAGTGTGTCTTCAATGTAAGAATCAGTCATAGATAATACTTAATGATACAAACAGAAAATAGTTTCACATAGAAGATACATATACCAGATGCACAACAATCATCTACACGAAGCCCAGGAAGATCAGACAGTAATCTGTTACAGCCATACTGTATCTACAGAAGGTATATTGCTCATGTAACAGTGTTGCTTCCGTCCCTCTCCTCGCCCTAACCTGGGCTTCAACCAAGGACCCTCTGAACACATCAACAACTGCCTCCCACGAAGCATCATTACCTATCGCTCCACAAAAGCCACGGCCCTTGCAGAGCAAAGGGGAAACAACTACTTCAAGGTCTCAGAGCAAGTGACGCCACGGATCGAAATGCCACTAGCGCGCACCGCTATCTAGTTAGCCACACCGGTTACACTCACAGCGTTTAAATAGCATACCCCTGCCAAAATAGAGGTCTAATCGCACTGCCTCTCTCTCTCTCCCTCTGATTTTCTTTCTTATCTCTTTCTTTCCTGCTTATCCTTCTCTCTGTGTGTCTGATTACGGCTCTGCTCTTTCTACCACCCCCCCTTCCATCGCTCTCTCTCTCCACACACACACACACGCACACACACACTTTTGTTTTACTATCCTTGTGGGGACCAAAACATTTATTCCCTTTCAAAATCATATTTTCCCTAACCCTAAGCCTAACTCTAACGCTAAACCTAAACCCAACCTTAAATCTAACCCTAATTGTAACCCTAACCCCTAAGCCTAAAATAGCCTTTTACTTGTAGGGTCTGGGGAAATGTTCCTTGTTTTACTATCCTTGTGAGGACTTCTGGTCCCCACAAGGATAGTTAAACCAAACCACACACACTGCACTGATGGCACAGGACAATTTGACTCTGCGTGATTGTGTGGGTAGTTGCTTTTGGAGGTTTGCAAGGATGGGTATGTGTGTCTCCAGTGACTGAGGTTGAGAGTGTGTGTAAGTCTGATAGAAGGGGCCACTAACAAGGGTGCTGTGACTGTGTGTACATGGATGGTTAAATATCAGAGCCAACTGAAGCAGACACATTGAAGGGGCCCATTCTAAGAACTCTCTCCTGACCGATTAGACAATCAGTGAGTTCCTCAGTCCTATGATCCTAGATGGTCATATCATTCTTATTGTGTAACAGTCTGGTTCTGGGTAGACAGGTTGTTGTTTCTCCCTGTGAGGATGAAGCTCTCTAATATTCTCTGTCTGTCTGGCACATCGCCACGGTTACCTGTAGGACTATAGCCAGCTTATCTGTATTTAAACCGTGTTTAAACTTCAACTCTCCAGGCAAAGCAGGTTAAATGTGCCTATTTTGACATGTTCCAATGAGACAATTTTGGGCAGGATGTATGAGTGTTTTGTGCTGTGTTTGTGTGCGCACACATTACATGTGTATGGATGTGTTACTTTCAGTGTTGAGCAGTGTCTTTTTTAAGTGTGTGAATCTGTGTCTGTGTTGACATTAGAGAGTGTGTTAATGTGTGGATGGAATTTCAGCTGTCAGCTGGCTGGGACAGTAATGGCACAGTGCTATGCTCTGGTGACAAGCCTGTGTGTGTGTGTGTGTCTGTCTGTCCGCCCGCCCGTCCGCCTGCCTGCCTGCCTGTCTGTCTGTTTGTCTGCCTGTCTGTCTGTGTAGCCTCCACACTTAATTAAAGCACTTTAATTGCACCGAGGCCTAAGAATATGCCCTCCTCCTCTTTCTCTTTACTGCCCCCCTCTTATTGAAGAAGCACCATACTGGACATCTGGAATGGGGTCAATTTGTTACACCACCCTGCCTGCGTGTTGAATGGCACCATATTTCCTATATTGTGCACCTTTGACCAGAGCCCATAGGGATGGCTGAAAGTAGTGGACTATGTGGAATAGGGTGCCATTTGGGATACATTCATAGACATTCACCACTCTCAAGTTAAATCATTGACAGTTGTTCCATTTGCAAGAAGCCCTGGGGAAAGCAGGTTGCTGTGAACACGTTGCTGTTTTTTCATCTAAGCTAATAATATGCAGACAGTTTCCATTTGCAAGAAGCCCTGGGGAAAGCAGGTTGCTGTGAACACGTTGCTGTTTTTTCATCTAAGCTAATAATATGCAGACAGTTTCCATTTGAACCATTTATTATGAACTAGTCTACCAGGCATGAACTAAAATGAACCAACCAACTCCAAAATGCGACAAGGAGTGGGCTTGATCACTGTGATGTGGCCTCATGGGAGATGTAGTCTAAGGATCAGTGGGGAACTGTAAGGGCCTTCAGCACAAAAGGATTCATAATGATTTATATTTTTGTATTTAAATTTCATTGTAATTTCTATTTAATCTTTTCTTCAATTTAAACGACATTCTATTTAATTTATTCAGTTTGAGTTGGAAAGGGAACGGTTAACACTGAACATAAACAAAATCCAATTAGAATTGTTCTTTGGTGGTCTCTGGGGAGAAAAATCTAGCTAGCCATTGGCTAGGCCCTCAGAAGCTAGGCGGAATGTATCTGCATTCAACTGTATTAGGGCAGAATTTTGGAGTGACAGAGAAATCAACCAATCACATTTTGCAATGGGTGGGACAGTTTTTTTCTACTTCCGCCTTCACGAAGGCCTAGACAAGTCACTGCTGAGTGGGAGCGGTATCCTAGTTTGAGTTTTTTTTAGGGGGTAGATTAGCTGTAATATTGCAGATAGAGTTGTAGTCGGATGTTTACATACACCTAGGTTGCAGTCATTAAAACTCGTTTTTCAACCACTCCACACATTTCTCATTAACAAACTACAGTTTTGGCAAGTCGGTTAGGACATCTACTTTGTGCATGACACAAGTAACTTTTACAACAATTGTTTACAGACATATTATTTCACTTATAATTCACTGTATCACAATTCCAGTGGGTCAGAAGTTTACATACACTAAGTTGACTGTGTCTTTAAACAGCTTGGTAAATTCCAGAAAATGATGTCATGGCTTTAGAAGCTAGGCTAATTGATAGTCTAATTGACATCACTTGAGTCAATTGGAGGTGTACCTGTGGATGTATTTCAAGGCCTACCTCCAAACTCAGTGCCTCTTTGCTTGACATCATGGGAAAAACAAAATAAATCAGCCAAGACCTCAGAAAAACAATTGTAGACCTCCACAAGTCTGGATCATCATTGGGAGCAATTTCCAAATGCCTGAAGGTACCACATTCATCTGTACAAACAATAGTATGCAAGTATAAACACCATGGGACCACACAACCGTCATACCGCTCCTAGAGATGAACGTATTTTGGTGCGAAAAGTGCAAATCAATCCCAGAACAACAGCAAAGGCAATTGTGAAGATGCTGGAGGAATCAGGTACAAAAGTATCTATATCCACAGTAAAACAAGTCCTATATCAAACATAACCCGAAAGACCACTCAGCAAGGAAGAAACCACTGCTCCAAAACCGCTATAAAAAAGTCAGACTACGGTTTGCAACTGCACATGGGGACAAAGATCGTACTTTTATGGAGAAATGTCCTCTGGTCTGATCAAACAAAAATAGAACTGTTTGGCCAGTGACCATCACTATGTTTGGAGGAAAAGGGGGAGGCTTGCAGGCTGAAGAACACCATCCCAACCGTGAAGCACAGGGTGGCAGCATCATGTTGTGGCGGTGCTTTGCTGCAGGAGGGACTGGTTGCACTTCACAAAATAGATGGCAAATACGAATTGAATGTATGTAAACTTCTGACCCACTGGGAATGTGATGAAAGAAATAAAAGCTGAACTAAATCATTCTCTCTATTGTTCTGACATTTCACATTCTTAAAATAAAGTGGTGATCCTAACTGACCTAAGACAGGGAATTTTTATATGTCAGGAATTGTGAAAAACTGATTTTAAATGTATTTGGCTAAGATGTATGCAAACTTCCGACTTTAAACTAAACACTCTAATGTACTTGTCCTCTTGCTCAGTTGTGCTGTGCACCGGGGCCTCCCACTCCTCTTTCTATTCTGGTTAGAGCCAGTTTGAGGCGGTTCTGTGAAGGGAGTAGTACACAGTGTTGTACAAGATCTTCAGTTACTTGGCAATTTCTCGCACGGAATAGCCTTCATTTCTCAGAACAAGAATAGACTGATGAGTTTCAGAAGAAAGTTCTTTGTTTCTGGACATTTTGAGCCTGTAATCGAACCCACAAATGCTCATGCTCGAGATATTCAACTAGTCTAAAGAAGGCCAGATTTATTGCTTCTTTA
Source organism: Oncorhynchus mykiss (assembly GCF_013265735.2). Taxonomy (NCBI): domain Eukaryota; kingdom Metazoa; phylum Chordata; class Actinopteri; order Salmoniformes; family Salmonidae; genus Oncorhynchus; species Oncorhynchus mykiss. The sequence continues at coordinate 55,324,366 of NC_048567.1, read as the reverse complement.
ATCAGAACAGCAGTTTTCAGCTATTCTAACATAATTGCAAAAGTTTTTTTTAATGATAAATTAGCTAATCCAAGTTTATCATTTTAAAGGCTAACACACCGTGCCATTGGAACACAGGAGTGATGGTTTCTGATAATGGGCCTCTGTACGCCTATGTAGATATTCCATAAAAAATCTGCCGTTTCCAGCTACAATAGTTTACAACATTAACAATGTCGACACTGTATTTCTGATCAACTTGATGTTATTTTATTGGACAAAAATGTGCTTTTCTTTCAAAAACAAGGACATTTCTAAGTGACCCCAAACTTTTGAATGGTAGTGTACAGTATATGTCCACACTATGAAGTTGGTTTAGTACTGTGAAATTGTGAAAATAATGTCAATTTCGTTTTAGTGAAATAAATGTTTGAAAAGACTGCCTGAAATTCAGCCAGCCTGTTTTGGTGGGATGGAGTTTGGGCCTGCTTGGCGTCCTCATAAGTTAACAAAGAAAAAAAGTTCCAAACCAGCTAGTTTCCCTTCCCCACTCAGACCACTCCCAGACAAAAATTCTTGCTTGAGAAATTGCTCTTTACCAAGATGTGATTTTTGTTTATTTTTGACCATTTTAATGAAAACATTTTTACCCAGATGTTAAAGGCTGCATTGGGCCTTTCATGTCACCCTTCAAGGTGAACTTTAAAAGTGAAGTTTAAGATGATCATCATTTGGTGAGTGGCAGTGGCACCCGCTTGCTGTTAGGTATCTCTTTGTAAATATTGCGTGTGAAACATTGTTGCATTTAACCTTTACATCACCGGTTACTTGGTGTGCTGAACAAGATAAAATATGTTTGCAATGGGAAGTAATAGCTGTACATTTCGATTTGGAAATGCTTAATGGTTGTATTTTTGTTATTATCGCAGGGGCCTACTGGATTATTGTGAACGGGCTGTTTTTACAGTAGGCTATGCTGTGTGTGACTGCTCTCTTTCTATTGGCCGCGTCTATGTGATATATTAAAAGGGTTTCTCTCCTGCACGGAGCGTGTAGAATACGGTCGCTTTCCATTCAGCACCACGAGCCTTTTACCTTTGATGTGTCACTGTTGTCATCGCTAGGCTATTGGTGATAGTGATAGTGTTAGGCTACTGTAGGATGTTTAAACTGTTGTTGTTGTTGTTGCTCGTCGCATTATTCCATGCAGGGCTTGTGCGTGACAGCCCAATGCGTGGCTCAGGCCTGTAATGATTAATTCATGATGTCATCAAAAATCATTGCTAATCAAATCACATTTTAATTGTCACATGCTTCGTAAACAACAGATGGAGACTGACAGTGAAATGCTTATTTACGGGCCCTTCCCAACAATGCAAATAAAGAATTATAAAAAATTATAATAATAGAAAAAAAATGGTAACACAAGGACAAAATACAAAATGAGCAATGATAGCTTGGCAAAATACACGGGGTAACAGTACCGAGTTGAGGTGCAAGGAAATGAGAGGTACATAAATGGAGGTACATATGTACAGTGCATTCAGAAAGTATTCAGAACCCTTGACTTTTTCCACATTTTGTTTAAGTTCAGTCTTATTCTAAAATGTATGAAATTGTTTTTGTTTACCTCATCAATCTACACACAATACCCCATTATGACAAAGCAAAATCTTTTTTTTTAACATTTTGCAAATATATTAAAAACGGAAATTTCACATTTACATAAGTATTCAGACCCTTTACTCAGTACTATGTTGAAGCAACTTTGGCAGCGATTACAGCCTCGAGTCTTCTTGAGTACGACGCTACAAGCTTGGCACACCTGTACTTGGGGAGTTTCTCCCATTCTTCTCTGCAGATCCTCTCAAGCTCTGTCTGGTTAGATGGGGAGAGTTTCTGAACAGCTATTTTCAGGTATCTCCAGAGATGATCAAATGGGTTCAAGTCCGGGCTCTGGCTGGGCCACTCAAGGACATTGTTGCGAAGCCACTCATGCGTTGTCTTGGCTGTGTGCTAAGGGTCGTTGTCCTGTTGGAAGGTGAACCTTTGCCCCAGTATGAGGTCGTGAGCACTCTGGAGCAGGTTTCTTCCATTTAAGAATGATGGAGGCCACTGTGTTCTTGGGGACCTTCAATGCTGCATAATTTTTTTGGTACCCTTCCCCAGACCTGTGCCTCGACACAATGCCTACTGACAATTAATTCAACCTCATGGCTTGGTTTTTGCTCTGACATGCACGGTCAACTGTGGGCCCTTATATAGACAGATGTGTGCATTTCCAAATCATGTCCAATGAATTCAATTTACCACAGGTAGAATCCAATCAAGTTGTTGAAACATCTCAAGGATGATCAATGGAAACAGGATGCAACTGAGCTCAATTGTGAGTCTCATAGCAAAGGGTCTGAATACTAATGTAAATAAGGTATTTTCTGTTTTTATTTTTAACACATGCGCAAAAATGTCTGCAAAAACTGTTTTCACTTTTCATTATGGTGTATTGTGTGTAGATTGATGAGGAAAAAATATTTAGAATAAACAAAACAAAATGTGGAAAACGTCAAGGGGTCTGAATACTTTCCAAATGCACTATCTACAGTTGAAGTCGGACGTTTACATGCACCTTAGCCAAATACATTTAAACTCAGTTTTCACAATTCCTGACCTTTAATCCTAGTAGAAATTCCCTGTCTTAGGTCAGTTAGGATCACCACTTTATTTTAAGAATGTGACATGTTAGAATAATAGTAGAGAGAATTATTTTTTCAGTTTTTATTTCGTTCATCACATTCCCAGTGGGTCAGAAGTTTACATACACTGAATTATTATTTGGTAGCATTGCCTTTAAATTGTTTAACTTGGGTAAAATGTTTTGGGTAGCCTTCCACAAGCTTCCCACAATATGTTAGGTGAATTTTGGCCCATTCCTCCTGACAGAGCTGGTGTCACTGAGTCAGGTTTGTAGGCCTCCTTGCTCGCACACGCTTTTTCAGTTCTGTCCAAAAATGTTCTATAAGATTGAGGCCAGAGCTTTGTGATGGCCACTCCAATACATTGACTTTGTTGTCCTTAAACCATTTTGACACAACTTTGAAAGCATGCTTGGGGTCATTGTCCATTTGGAAGACCCATTTGCGACCAAGCTTTAACTTCCTGACTGATGTCTTGAGATGTTGCTTCAATATATCTACATAATTATCCTTCCTCATGTTGCCATCTATTTTGTGAAGTGCACCAGTCCCTCAAGCAGCAAAGTACCCTCACAACATGATGATGCCACCCCTGTGCTTCACGGTTGGGATGGTGTTCTTCAGCATGCAAGCCTCCCCCTTTTTCATCCAAACATAACGATGGTCATTATGGCCAAACAGTTCTATTTTTGTTTCATCAGACCAGAGGACATTTCTCCAAAAAGTATGATCTTTGTCCCCTTGTGCAGTTGCAAACCGTAGTCTGGCTTTTTTTTATGGCGGTTTTGGAGGAGTGGCTTCTTCCTTGCTGAGCGGCATTTCAGGTTATATTATGTGGCAGACCAGGGGTGGACAGAGTATGATTAACTCAGTTTCAAGGGTGTTTATTAAATAATAAATCAAAAAGAAAGAACAGGTCTCCCCCATGAGACCCTCTCCGGGATACCTTCTCCTGGGCTCCGGGTCTTCCTGTATCCTGTCGGGCACACAAACTCAACTCCCTCGGCTTAGCTCGGGTAACCGTATCCAACCATATGGAAGTCACCTCACTTCCCCTCGTCCTCTCCCTGTGTGCTGCCCTTCTGGCAGCTTTATGGGCCTTACACAGCTGGTGAGCAATCCGCCCTTGATTACTCACCAGCTCCCAATCAGACCCAATTTGTCCTGTCCGGAGAGCCCGTCGAGACCTGGCACATCCAGCAGATGGAGCCACCGCCTCGTGATGTAGACTCCATCTGTGACCAGGCTTCGACGAGCCTCCCCCTGGTGGCTGACCTGCTGTACGCCACACTCCCCCCCCCCCCCCCCCTAGCTCTGTTGGGGAGGGGACGGTCATGAGTGCAACGTCTGTCTCCCTTCTCGATAGGACATCCGAGTTTCCATGCTTCGCCCCTGACCTGTGCCCAACAGAAAAAGAGAAGCGTTGAAGGGACAAGAACCACCTGGTGACCCAATCGTTTGTGTTCTTTCCCCTGGCCATCAAGACCAGGGGAGCATGGTCCGCAGCCAGGGTGAAGTGGGTACCTAGCAGGTAATACTTGAGAGTGTCTCGCGCCAACTTCACAGCTAAACACTTTCTCCACAATAGAGTATTTATTTCCCCTAGGCATCAGTTTTCGGCTGATGTACATGATGAGGTGCTCCTCCCCCTCGTGTACCTGGGACAGAACGGCCCCTAATCCCATATCACATGCATCCGTCTGGATTATTTCACCTTTATTTAACCAGGTAGGCAAGTTGAGAACAAGTTCTCATTTGCAACTGCGACCTGACCAAGATAAAGCGTAGCAATTCGACACATACAACAACACAGAGTTACACGTGGAATAAACAAAACATACAGTCAATAATACAGTAGAACAAAATAAACCAAAAAGTATATATACAGTGAGTGCAAATGAGGTAAGTTAATTAAGGAAATAAATAGGCCATGGTGGCGAAGTAATTACAATATAGCAATTAAACACTGGAATGGTAGATCGGCAGAAGATGAATGTGCAGGTAGAGATACTGGGGTGCAAAGGAGCAAAATAAATAAATACCAGTATGGGGATGAGGTAGGTAGATAGATGGGCTGTTTACAGATAGGCTAAATGCAGGTGCAGTGATCTGTAAAATGCTCTGACAGCTGGTGCTTAAAGCTAGTGAGGGAGATATGAGTCTCCAGTTTCAGAGATTTTTGCAATTCGTTCCAGTCATGAGCAGCAGAGAACTGGAAGGAAGGACGACCAAAGGAGGAATTGGCTTTGGGGGTGACCAGTGAGATATACCTCCTGCAGCGCGTGCTACGAGTGGGTGCTGCTATGGTGACCAGTGAGCTGAGATAAGGCGGCGCTTTACCTAGCAGAGACTTGTAGATAACCTGTAGCCAGTGGGTTTACGATCTGTTGAACGCCGCTTCTGTCTCGTCCGTCCATGTCACTGTTTTCGGGAGGCGGGCCCTGGTTAGATCGGTGAGGGGATAAGCTATAGCCGCAAAGTTGGGGATAAACCGGCTATAGTATCCTGCCAGTCCCAGGAAGGACTTGACCTTGGTGCGTGGAACGGGCCAGTCACGCACCGCGTGAACCTTCCTCTCCTGGGGCTTGACGTTCCCCATTCCGATCAAATACCCCAGGTACCTCCTCGAACCCTAGCTTGCATTTCTTGGGGTTTGCGGTCAACCCGGATTGTCTAAGCGCGTCCAGCACTGCCTGGAGGCGTGTCAGGTGCTCTTACCAACCTTGGCTGTGGATGATAATATCATCCAGATATGCCGCTGCGTACTGCTAGTGCGGTCAAAGTATTCCGTTGGAACGGGAGCACCCGGTACTGATACAACCCGTCTGGTGTCGAAAACGTCGTATTCTCCCAGGTGGAGGCTGCCTACGGTACTTGTCAATAACCTTTGGTCAGGTCAAGGGTGCTGATGTACTGGGCCTTTCCCAATCGGTCGATGAGCTCGTCCACCCTCGGCATGGGATATGCGTCGAACAAGCTGATATCGTTCACCCCCCGGAAATCGTTACAGAAGTGGAGGCTACCGTCCGGTTTGGTTACCAACACGATGGGGCTGCACCATGCCCTGTGGGAATCTTCCACGACCCCCATCCTCAGCATAGCCTCCACTCCCTGTTTCACGGCCACCCATCGGGCCTCAGGAATTTGATATGGCCTCTTTCGTACCGTTTCCCCGGGCCGGGTACGGATGTGGTGTTCAATGAGGGCGGCCAGGCTTCTCGGAGAAGACCGCCGTTTACTGATCGACGAGCTCCCTGAGCTCTTGCTTCTGGGCCGGGTCGAGGTCCTCATTGCTTGGGACCTCCACTGGTACAGTTGGCGTCCTGGGTCCCGACCATAACACGGCCAAGGCTGTCCTCTAGTGCCACTTCTTCAATAGGTTCACGTGGTAAATCTGTTGGGGTTACCTTCTCCCCGGTTGCCGTACGCGGTAATTGACAGGTCCCAGCTTCTTGATCACCTCGTAGGGTCCGTGCCATGTTGCTAGGAACTTATTTTTGGCCGTGGGGATCAAAACGAACACCCTGTCTCCAACCAGGAATTCTCGGAGCTGGGCTCCCCGATTGTAGACCTGGGCACCGCCCGTAGGGGAATGGCCTCGGGGTACCGGGTGGCATAGTCCACTATTACCAAGATGTACCTGTGTCCTCGTGCAGTCTTTACCAGGGGTCCCACTATGTCCATGGCGATGCATTCAAAGGGCACCCCGATTATTGGCAGGGGGACCAGAGGGTTTCGGAAGTGTGCTTTCGGGGCAGTGAGTTGACACTCCGGGCAGCAGTTTCCACGGCCCTCCGTTCCCGGGTCTTCTCCATTCCCAGGTGCGCCCCCAACAGGTGGGTGTGGGCCAGCTGAAGAACGGTTCCTACGTACCGTCGGGGCAGCAACAATACCTCTCGAAGTTCCCCCTGTTGCCGCGACACCTGATACAAAAGGTTATTCTTAATTTGGAAATGGGGATATCACCAGTCACTCACCCCCAGAAGTAGCTGTCCATCCACTGCTATCACTTGGGCAGCGGCAGCTTTCAAATTCGGATCCTCCCACTGGGCCGTCCCAAATTGTCCCCTCAGTTGGTCCCCCACGGGGGTCTCGACTGGCCGTTCGAAATCGAGGAGGGGGAGGCTGGTTCCCCAGGGGGTTCAGGTTCTGGTTCCTCCTCCGACTCCGGACCCGTAGAGTCAGGTTGGTTAACCGGTGGCTTCCGGGCCGCACAGGCAATGGGTCGTCCCCGCTCTCTTCTTCGGCCGGCTCGTACTTTCTTCCTAAACTCGTGCCCCAATAGGGCCGCGAACAGCGGACAATCCCGTCCCACTAGGAGAGGTACCAGCAGCTCTGGTATTGCACCCACCATCATCTGACAGCTCCCTTGTGGCGTCACAATGTTGGTCCATACGGTGGGATACCGTTTTGTGTCACTGTGAACACAGGAAATGGACATCTCCCTACCCCGTTCGGTCTCCTGGTTTAGCAGGCAGGTGGTTACGAGCGTAACCATGCTTCTGGAGTCTAATAGCGTTTCTGTGTCGTGTCCGTCAACCTTCACCGGGACCATGGGTGCAGTTGACTCGTGGTGCGCCCAACTTGAGGTGACATAGTTCACAGCGTGACCCACCTCGCCTCCGGGGCTAGCTGATGGCATCGTAACCTCTCAAGCCGGGCAATTCCAGGTAATGTGCCCCCGGTAATGTGCCCCTCTACCTGGGGTTGTCGGTGTCGGGTCGGCCCTACCCCCGCCGTCTCTCCACGGGTTTGCGGTCCTTTGGCCCTGCCAACTGTCGGTTAAGGGGGTACACTGCGGTGGGGCTGTCCTTCCATCCCGGCTCCCAGTCAGCAGTGCCTAAGTGTTCTGCGTCTCCACTGCTTCCAGGAGGCCCTCCAAGGTCTGGGGTCCACATAAACTCGCTGCCCTCTTCATGTCATGGGGTAGCGCCTGTAAGAAGCGATCCAGGACCACTTTGTTGAGGATGGAGAGGGTGGATACGTCGGTGAGGAGCCATGCTCTGGTGATGCGCAGTAGGTCACTCATCTGGGCTTGGGGGGAGGCGTCGTGTACGAACCTCCAGTCGTGGAACCGTTGAGCCCAATGGGCCAGGCTGTACCCGTATCGCCCGTTTGAGTCCGTCGTAGTTAGCTGCCTGTTCGTCGTTCAGGTCCCAATACGCCTTTTGGGCATTCCCAGTGAGGAACGGGGCCAGCAGACTTGCCTACTGCGGCCTTGGCCATCCTTCCCATGGTGCTGTCCGTTCAAATATACAGAGATATATTTATATATGTTTCGAGGTCATCGTCTTCCGTTAGCTTGAACAAAAACTGGTTGGGATGTGATCCAGGAGACTCTCATCCTTGCAGCTTCCTGACTTCCTCAACGAGGCGGATGTTTTGTAGTCGCTGTTCCTCCAGCATTCGTTCCTGAACCGCCTGTTGTGCTTGTTGGGCCTGGATGAACTGAGCTATCAACTCGTCCATGCTGATACTGTGTAAAGGTCAACCCTGATCTGACCACGTTATCAGAGTGCCCGCATTCTCCACCACTTGTGGCAGACCAGGGGGTTTGGTCAAGACGTTTACATAGATCAGACACGGACAGAGTATGATTAGCTCAGTTTCAAGGGTGTTTATTAAAGAATAAATCAAAAAGAAAAGAACAGGTCTCCCCCATGAGACCCTCTCCGGGATATCTTCTCCTGTGCTCCGGGTCTTCCTGTATCCTGTCGGGCACACAAACTCAACTCCCTCAGCTTAGCTCGGGTAACCGTATCCAACCACATGGAAGTCACCTCACTTCCCCTCGTCCTCTCCCTGTGTGCTGCCCTTCTGGCACCTTTATGGGCCTCGCACAGCAGGTGAGCAATCCGCCCCTGATTACTCACCAGCTCCCAATCAGCCCCAATTAGTCCTGTCCGGAGAGCCCGTCGAGACCTGGCACGTCCAGCAGATGGAGCCACAGCCTCGTGATGTAGACTTCATCTGTTACCAGGCCTCGAGGAGTCTCCCCCTGGTGGCTGACCTGCTGTACGCCACAGTCGATATAGGACTCGTTTTTCGGTGGATATAGATACTTTTATACCTGTTTCCTCCAGCATCTTCACAAGGTCCTTTGCTGTTGTTCTGAGATTGATTTGCACTTTTGTCACCAAAGTACATTCATCTCTAGAAGACAGAACGCGTCTCCTTCCTGAGGGGTATTACAGCTGAGTGGTCCCATGGTGTTTATACTTGCGTACTATTGTTTGTACAGATGAACGTGGTACCTTCAGGCGTTTGGAAATTGCTTCCAAGGATGACCCTGACTTGTGGAGGTCTACATTTTTTTATGTAAACTTCTGACCCACTGGAATTGTGATACAGTGAATTATACGTGAAATAATCTGTCTGTAAACAATTGTTGGAAAAATGACTTGTGTCATGCACAAAGTAGATGTCCTAACTGACTTGCCAAAACTATAGTTTGTTAACAAGAAATGTGTGGAGTGGTTGAAAAACGAGTTTTAATGTCTGTAAAATTCAGACTTCAACTGTAGGTAGGGGTAAAGTAACTAGGCAACAGGATAGATAATAGACATATGCATTAGAGCTCGATATAATGTTGTGTGTTTTAACTGATGATGTTTCTGTTATTTGTCTTGATTTTTTAGTTGAAGTTTGACGTAATACGACTTTTTCCCCCCACTGAAGGTCCAATAGACATGGTTCGATACTGAGGCTGCATTCTCTGTTTCCTTGATAGAGCACATAGAGAGAAGCTTGAAGCACTGTAGAGGAACACCTGCCCTACTGCTGGGAGACCTGGGTGTTTGACGCTCGTGGCAAGAGAAGAAGAGATTCAAATTGAACAGAGGAGAAGACCAACACTATCCTTGCTGCTACTGTATATTCATGTCTCAGTGGGGTCCTGGCACCAGTTAATGAGTTAAGTGAATATTTAGGCCACTCCACGCTGAGAGGCTGAGAGGAGAGGCTCTCTGGGAGGGCACACACACGCCCTCGGCCCTGGCATATACTGCTCAACTCGAGGGAGGGGGGGGGGGGGGGGGGGTAAAGAGGGAGGGAGGAAGGGATGGAGGCAGTGAGAAAGGGATTAGGGAGGGAGTAGGGATGTCTGTGTTATACCACTCACTTATGTCATAATTACTCAATAACAGTTTGCCATTGTCATTATTGAAGAGCCACTTCTGTCGATATCGTTAGAATCTCTGGTACACTACATGATCAAAAGTATGTGGACCTGCTCAATGAACATCTCATTCCAAAACAATGGCATTACTATGTAGTTGGTCCCCCCTTTGATGATATAACAGCCTCCACTCTTCTGGGAAGGCTTTTCACTAGATGTTGGAACATTGCTGCGGGGACTTGCTTCCATTCAGCCACAAGAGCATTAGTGAGGTCGGGCACTGATGTTGGGCGATTAGGCCTGGCTCGCAGTCGGCGTTCCAATTCATCCAAAAGGTGCTCGATGGAGTTGAGGATAGGGCTCTGTGCAGGGCCAGTCAAGTTCTTCCACACCAATCTCGACAAACCATTTCTGTATGAATCTCGTTTTGTGCACAGGGGCATTGTTATCCTGAAAAAGGAAAGGACCTCCCCCAAACTGTTGCCACAAAGTTGGAAGCACAGAATTATCTAGAATGTCATTCTATGCTGCAGCGTCAAGATTTCCCTTCACTGGAACAAAGAGCCTAACCCCAACCATGAAAAACAGCCCCAGACCATTATTTCTCCTCCACCAAACTTTACAGTTGGCACTATTCATTCGGGCAGGTAGCGTTCTCCTGGCATCCGCCAAACCCAGATTCTTCTGTTGACTGCCAGATGGTGAAGCGTGATTCATCGCTCCAGAGTCCAATGGCGGCGAGCTTTAAAACACTCCAGCCGCCGCTTGGCATTGCGCATGGTGATCTTAGGCTTTTGTGCTCGGCCATGGAAATCCATTTCATGAAGCTCCCTATGAACAGTTATTGTGCAGACGTTGCTTCCAGAGGCAGTTCGGAACTTGGTAGTGAGTGTTGCAACCGGGGACAGACGATCATTATGCGCTACGCACTTCAACACTCCGCAGTCCCATTCTTTGAGCTTGTCTACCACTTTGCGGCTGAGCCGTTGTTGCTCCTAAACATTTCCACTTCACAATAACAGCACTTACAGTTGACCAGGGCAGCTCTAGCAGGGCAGAAATTCGACGAACTGACTTGTTGGAAAGGTGGCATCCCATGACGGTGCCACGTTGAAAGTCACTGAGCTCTTCAGTAAGGCCTTTCTACTACAAATGTTTGAATATGGAGATTGCATGGAGGTGTGCTCGATTTTATACACTCGTCAGCAACGGGTGTGGCTCAAATAGCCAAATCCACTCATTTGAAGGGGTGTCCACATACTTTTGTATATCTAGTGTATATTTATAAACAGTATACACCAGAGAGCGATAGCATAGTAGGCAAACATCATTAGAAGGTGGTTTCCTATCCCCTGACACCACTGAGACCTAACGTTCTCACCAACCAATAACGTCCCTGTTGTATCTCCAGGGACTCACCTCCTATGAGCATGGTGCAGATGGAGAAGATCTTCTCAGAGTCGGTGTTGGCTGAGACGTTTCCGAAGCCCACGCTGGTCAGACTGCTCAGAGCGAAGTACAGAGACGTCACGTAGGAGCTCCTCACTGATGGACCCCCACCCAGAATCCCTCCACCCTGTCCCCCACCGACCCCCACCCCACCAGCCAAGGCCCCCGCCCCAGTCCCTGTGACGTTCCACTGGCTGGAGTTCCACGAGTCCTGCCCTGCTAGCTCCAACCCGGACACGTTCCATTGGCTACTGTTGGCCGGGAAGGCGTTGACAATGGCAGGGTGCAGCAAACCAGGAGCCAAAGTAGCAAGGGGAGACAGGAAGTAAGGGGTGCCCAGACGCTTTCCCAACTCGTGGAGCCAACCTGAGAGAGGGGGGAGGGGGAGGGGAGAGGGAGACAAAGAGAGGGAGAAGGAGAGGGAGGGAGGGAGGGAGAGAGAGAGAAGGAGGGGGAGAAATACAAAAGGAAAGTTACATACACATACCTAGCTGAATAACACATTGTGGACAGCCTGTCAGCGATCCACATAAACACACTCATGGGGGAAGAAACTGTAGCTTTAACCTTGTAGTTGAACTGGGCTGCCCAATGTACACAGTGCACACACACACACACACACACACACACACACACACCCCCACACACACACACACACACCCACCCGCACGCACGCATGCACGCACGCACACACACACACACACACACACCCGCACGCACGCACGCACGCACACACACACACACGCACACACGTACACACGCACGCACGCACGCACACTGAATCTGACCCAGTGTATAAACAAGGCGCACTAATGAATGTCTCTGGGTAGTCTCAGTGAACTGAATAAACCAATATCATTAGGAATGTTACACCTCAGTTGTTGCCTAATTAGCTTGTCATTATGCAAGCTAGCATTTCTAGGACATGTTGAGTATAATCTTTCTGATTTATGTGCCAGCGTGTGTGTAGTGTGTGTACGTGTTGGTTAGGTGTGTGAGTGTGTGTCAGTGTGCAGCAGTATGTGTGTGAATACATTTGTTTATCAATGTGTTTGTGCACCCGCAGTGTGCACTGGGGTGGGTCTTTTGAATAGGGTTGCTTATATGGCTGTGCGAACATAACAAATTATGTAAGAACTTGGCAGAACTGTCTCAGTCAGCTTTTCTGTCCATGCACAGCCAGATACATATACTTTGCTGTCCGTGGTCCTGAACTAACTCTCTGGCAACTCCTCTTCTCTTACCTTGTCCAAGGTTCTGAACATACCCTCTCTCTCAACTGCCTCCTGCAGTCTCGCTGCCTTTGTCCATTTAACATACAGTATCTGTCCTCCTTTGCTCTGAAATAATGCTGTCCATGGTGCTGAACTCCAGGCCAGACCTCTATATAAGGCTGCTAGCAGGCTTACTCTCCTCTCTCTAAGAAACTGTATCAGAGCCAAAGCTTGATTGATTTGTGATCTGTCTGCAGGTGTATCCCAGGAGGTTACATACTGTTATTCTAGCTCTGTCTGTCAGCCTGTCAGTCACCCAGCCCACGTCTTTGATAGACGTAGCAGGAGAAGCACAGACGGTTCTACTGAAGTTGTGAATCTTTGACGTGACACTCAAAAGATAACAACCTCTCTGAGAGTTCAGTCTTCACAGCATCCAAAACAACAGGTAAGGAGAGAATGAGGGGGATGAGAAAGAGTGAAAGGACAGATGGAGAATTCTAGATGAGGTGCTGACAGAGACACAGTTAGAAACCACACACACGAGTGCATACACATCACACTGAGTCCCATATATTCAATTTGAATAAACTGCCTGAACGCTATCTAGTGTCCCCGAGAACTAAATAAAATGTGCCTTTCAAGATTCTAACATCAGCCTTTAGTCAAGTTTTCACCAGAGACGTTCTCTCCCTCTCTCTCTCTCCCTCTCTCTCTCTCTCTCTCTCCCTCTCTATCCCTCTCTTTCCCTCTCTCTCCCTCCCCCCTCCCTCTCCCTCCCTCTCTAGATACTCTGTCTGTATAGGTTGCGTCCCAAATGGTGCCATATTCCCTATATATTGCACTACTTTTGACCAGAGACATATGGGTCCTAGTCAAAAGTGTGCACTACATAGGGAATAGGGTGACATTTGGGACAAAGTCATATCCTAGTCAAGGACTTATTTGATGCAGCATTCATCTGCTTAGTAATTGCTCTTTTTGTCCTCTTAGACATTGTGAGGATCCAAGGTCTCTCATACACCCACACGGATTTCAAACACATATTCAACACAACAATGTTTACTTTCCAACAATGGCTATTCCCATTTCCATTTTACAACTCTAGAATACTATAATTGATGTGGCAGCCTCGCTCTAGCCAGTTATTCTACCGCCCCCTCCTTCTCCCCGTCTCTCTTCTGCTCTCTATTGCCTGTGTATTGCCTAGCTCAGTGGACACTCCACCACAGGGCTCTGCAGTAGTCTGCTGGATAGCTGGCCATTTGTAAGAAAGGGCAGGGTGCAGGGAGCTGAAAATCATTTGTCAGGCAGTATTGCGGCTGTGGATGCGGAAAGGAGAAGGGTGCAGAGAGATATATTGTGGCTATGCTAGCATGGAGCAGCAGGGTGCCTGTGCCTGTATGGAGAAGGGTACGGTAAGGAGGGATGGAGGCAGCAGCAAGGAGCAGGGAACTGAGTATTAGACAGTATTGTGCATCGTGGCTGTGGTTGCATCGAGGAGAAGGGTGTACGCAGGGAGCAGAGAACTGAGCATCAGCCCTGACTAAGAGCTGCTCCCATGGACTTGAATTATTGATATGTATGCAGACAAAAGGTTCTGCAGCCGTTCACAGTACAACCCTACAGTACCTGCAGACACACATAAACACACAAACACAAATCCACGCCTGTGGTCTTGCTGTTGTTGTTGTGAGCTGCTGCTGCTGTTGATGTGTTTGTCATGTTACTAGAGCCGGTCTATAAATACTGCTGATCTATAATAATAACAGATGAAAGAAAACAGGCTTATAAGATGTGAGGGTTTCTGTGTGTTTGTATAGGAAATTGAAAAGATGCTATTACATTTGGTGCTTTCATGGAATGGTTTGGCAATGCTGATGGCTATGTAAGGCTCGAAAGACAATTCATGTTTGACAGTCTCCCACCTAAAGAAATATTTTTGTCTCAAATAAATGTATCAATCTCATATCACTACAGTATAATATGAAACTGGTCCAACTCGCTTTTATACTGAGCTGGGACAAGCCAAACCTCTGCCTACCCAATCAACTGTAATCAACCTAATGAATTAAAGATCAGTCTGACCCTGCATTAGCATTTGAAGGGCACCCCGCTTTTCTAAACCAACTAAATCTAACAGCTCAAGAATGGCTATGGCTACCACCAAAATCACCTCCCACAACGTACCAACTTACCCGCCAATCAAGCTTTGAATAGTACAGGCTCAATCAACTTACAGAAAATTGCAACAGGAATGGCTGTGGGTACCCTCAAAATCAAACCCTAAACTTCAGAATACAAACTGACCCACCATTAAAGCCTTGAATAAGCATGAGCAACCAGGAAATGCCTGTGAAACCAATGACAGTCTCTGAACAAGTTGGGTTCATGGCGCTTGAGTCCTGGGGCTGGGCTAAAGATATGCAGCAGGACTGGCTGGAACACCCTGGGGTACAAGGCCTTCGGAAAGTATTCAGACCCTTTGACCTTTTCCACATGTTGTTACGTTACAGCTTTATTATAAAATGGATTAAATGAACAAAAAATATCTGCATTCTACACACGTTACAGCATAATGACAAAGTGAAAACAGGTTTCTAGAAATGTTTGCAAATGTATTAAAATTTAAAACAGAAATACCTTATTTACATGCGTATTCAGACCCTTTGCTATGAAACTCAAAATTGAGCTCAGGTGCATCCTGTTTCCATTGATCATGCTTGACATGTTTCTACAACTTGATTGGAATCCACCTGTGGTAAATGCAATTGATTGGACATGATTTGTAATGGGATCCACCTGTCTATATAATGTCCCACAGTTGACAGTGCATGTCAGAGCAAAAAACAAGCCATGAGGTTGAAGGAATTGTCCGTAGAGCTCCGAGACAGGATTAAGTTGAGACACAGATCTGGGGAAGGGTACCAAAACATTTCTGCAGCATTGAAGGTCCCCAAGAACACAGTGGCCTCCGTCATTCTTAAATGGAAGAAGTTTGAAACCACCAAGACTCTTCCTAGAGCTGGCTACCTGGCCAAACTGAGCAATCGGGGGAGAAGGACGTGAGGGAGGTGACCAAGAACCCAATGGTCACTCGGACAGAGCTCTAGAGTTCCTCTCTGGACATCGGAGAACCTTCCAGAAGGACAACCATCTCTGCAGCACTCCACCAATCAGGCTTTTATGATAGACTGGCCAGACGGAAGCAACTCCTCAGTAAAAGGCACATGACAGCCCGCTTGGAGTTTTCCCAACGGCACCTAAAGACTCTCAGACAATGAGATTCTCTGGTCTGATGAAACCAAGATTGGCCTGAATGCCAAGCGTCACGTCTGGAGGAAACCTGGCACCATCCCTACAGTGATGCATGGTGGTGGCAGAATCATGCTGTGGGGATGTTTTCAGTGGCAGGGAGTCAGGATTGAGGCAAAGATGAACGAAGCAAAGTACAGAGATCCTTGATGAAAACCTGCTCCAGAGTGCTCAGGACCTCAGACTGGGGTAAAGATTCACCTTCCAACAGGACAACGACCTTAAGCACACAGCCAAGACAACGCATGAGTGGCTTCAGGACAAGTCCCTGAATGTCCTTGAGTGGCCCAGCCAGAGCCCAGACTTGAACCTCATCTAACATCTCTGGAGAGACCTGAAAATAGCTTTGCAGCAACGCTCCCCATCCAACCTGACAGAGCTTGAGAGGATCCGCAGAGAAGAATGGGAGAAACGCCTCAAATACAAATGTGCCAAGCTTGTAACGTCATACCCAAGAAGACTCAAGGCTGTAATCGCTGCCAAATATACAAAGTACTGAGTAAAGGGTCTGAATACTTATGTAAATGTGATGTTAAAAAAATACAATTAAAAAATTACAAAAAAATGTCTAATCCTGTTTTTGCTTTGCCATTATGGGGTAATGTGTGTAGATTGATGAGGGAAAAAAACTATGTAATACATTTTAGAATAAGGCTGTAACGTAACAAAATGTGGAAAAAGTCAAGGGGTCTGAATACTTTCCGAATGCACTTTATATTGGTGCTTTGGTACTGGTCCAGGACATAAAGATACTGTCAGTATCCTTTCTGGGGATCAGTGTCTCAGAGTAAGGGTGCTGCTCTAGGATCAGATCCCCCATCTTATTCATCATGATCTAAAATGAAAAACTGAACCTAGGTCAGCACTTCTACTCTGAGACACTATAAATATCGACTTCTGAGCCATTTAATATTAGGCTGTGGGTCAGACTATGGACAGGTCCAGACAGGTCCACAATGACTAATGTTAATGATGCTCTTGATTCCAGGGGCAGCTCCATAAAGTGACTGACCACTAAGGTGTATTGATCAGTCAGTTACTGTGTCTCAGGCAGGGGTTGGAACCAAAATCCTTTTCCTGGGGCCCCTAAGGCAGTAGAGCTGGCAGAGAGGACATGGTCTGGACCTGGCCAGTCGCCCACTTCCATATCTGCTACAGTTCAGAAAGTCAAAATGGATTACAGTTCACTCTCTGACTAAGACAGAGTGTGTTTGTATTTGTGAGTGTGTGTGTGTGTGTGTGTGTGCGCGTGTGGGTGTGTGTTCGTCATTCAAGCCGTGTGTGTGTGTGTGTGTGTGTGTGTGTGTGTGTGTGTGTGTGTGTGTGTCTTTTTCTACCTAACCAAAGGATTTTAAGATGCAGTTTTCTATTTAGTGGTGCATGTAGAATATCAAGGAGGTTTCGCCTTATTAAAATCATCTATTGTATTTATCATGAATACTATGAGGGAGACTCATCCTCCATGACAGCATAACTGCTGTTTCCTGATCAAATCTTAGGCTAAAATGATTAGACACAACCTTTTGCAACAGCCAGACGCGTTAGAAGTCCTGAATTGAATTACATCATGAATAGTCATTGTATAGAAGGTCTAGTAAGACCCATGTATGTTATTTTATTCATTAATATTATATCATTAGATATATTATACAACTGGATGCCTGTGATGCTGCATCTTGGCTAAGGCTCCCTTGACAAAACAGAAAAATCTCAATGTGCAATGCAGACATCCCGGTGTACTGACCGATGTCCCAGGAGTTGGGGCTGTTTTCGATCTCTCTGCGTCCGATGAAGTACCAGACGCAGGCCATCCAGTGGGCCAGCAGGGCGAACATGGACATGAGCAGGGTGAGGACTACAGCACTGTACTGGGAGTAGCGCTCCAGCTTCTGTAGCAGCCTCAGCAGGCGCAGCAACCGCACTGTCTTCAGCAGGTGGACCCCAAAGTACTGTAGAAACATAGATACAGGCACACATATCTCGGTTCTGAAGGTAAAGTACTGTAGAAACACAGATACAGGCACACATATCTCGGTTCTGAAGGTAAAGTACTGTAGAAACACATAGATACAGGCACACATATCTCAGTTCTGAAGGCAAAGTACTGTAGAAACACACAGATACAGGCACACATATCTCGGTTCTGAAGGCAAAGTATTGTAGAAACACACAGATACAGGCACACATATCTCGGTTCTGAAGGTAAAGTACTGTTGGATCTCTGTGGAAAAGATTGTTTGATGAAAAGTGACATCATAGGTGTCAGTTCTCCTGCAGCTGTATCCCGCAGAGCTACTTGGTTCTAGTTCTCTACGGAACTGACTGGCCCATACATCTCCATACAAGCACTAGACCAACCAAATCTATTACTTTTCAATATCCACAGTCCCACACACATCCTGACACCCACTCACCACGCTGACGTTAAAGGCATAGAGCAGGTCAAAGGGCAAGGCAGCGATGAGGTCAACAAACAGCCAGGTGGTGACGTAGTGCACACATATGGAACGGGCATCGTACACCACCTGGCCCGACGTGCTCACAAAGGTCGTCCGAAAGTTCAATGCAATATCTGCACAACGACAAGAATACATAGGATTTATTTACAATTCATTTCTTATTAACAAATGAATTCATGAATTCATGAATAGCTCAGACAAATAGCACATTTTTGATGGTTCATACTGTGTAAGTTCACTGCTATAGATATCGTGACTTTATTGACTCACGTGGCTTTTATATTAAAAGGGTAAATTAACAATTGAGGGAAATGGTCCATAGGTGGTTTGTATAATTGAATGGCTGCAGATAGACAGAATGTATTCAGTTAGGCTTTTTATTTGTTAAAAACAATTGAGAGAAATGGTGTATTGCATGTGGTTCATAAATAATTTGACTAGAGATGTATCGTTAACACTGCAGTTAGTGAACTTTTATGATGCCCAGCTGTCTGCTAAGGAGAGAGAGAGAGAGAGAGAGAGAGAGAGAGAGAGAGAGAGAGAGAGAGAGAGAGAGAGAGAGAGAGGGGGAGAGAGAGAGAGAGGGGGAGAGAGAGAGAGAGGGGGAGAGAGAGAGAGAGAGAGAGAGGGAGAGAGAGAGAGAGAGAGAGAGAGAGAGAGAGAGAGAGGGAGAAGGAGAGGGGGAGAGAGAGAGAGAGGGGGAGAGAGAGAGAGAGAGAGAGAGAGAGAGAGAGAGAGAGAGAGAGAGAGAGAGAGAGAGAGAGAGGGGGAGAGAGAGAGAGAGGGGGAGAGAGAGAGAGAGAGGGAGAGAGAGAGAGAGAGAGAGGGAGAGGGAGAGGGAGAGAGAGGGGGGAGAGAGAGAGAGAGACGATGAACAGAGTGAGACAATGAACAGAGTGAGACGATGAACAGAGTTTTCCACATGGGCTGCTAATAAAATGCTTAACAAATAAGTGTTAATTACCATTAACTTTAATTTAATAAGATGACTGGATGTAATTCTCCCACAATGAATGTACTAAGTACCTGTAGGCAATAGAATTAGTGTTGGATGAAATGAACGCAAACGTCAACTCAATGAATGTCAAGGGGAGTCTGTGGAGGCTTGAGTACACACAGTGTGTTAATGTATTTGTGTAGAGGAAGGTACCCAGCCATAGGTAAATGCAGTCGACTGAGAGACATAGAATGTCATAATCATAAAGTCTTTAAATAGGGATGAGCAGCCGCTGCACCTGCCTTAACATCTGCTAATCTGTGTATGCTTCAAATAAACGTTTAGATTTTTATTTGATTTCAAATAGTGTTGGAATAATGTTATAATGCAATACTTATAGATGCAGTTGAACATGTTAAATATTATTAAAACATCCAAATAATGTGCGATTCTTTTAACCGTAATGTGAGAATAACTTTAAGTTCTATTCCTTGTCTCCTTACCTAGCATGAAGAGGATCTCCACTAGGATGTCACTCACACTGGGGGGGCTGCGGGGGGCAGAGCTCCCTTCGTCCCGCCCCCCCACCACAGTGAAACACACATTATAGGGCACCGTGACTGCCACATAGAAGGTAGCCAGCAGGATTAGCCAATCCCAGCCTGCCTTGAAGGTCCCGTAGTGGAGCAAGATGAATCGGGACTTCTGAATGGCTGCCACCTTGTACTCTGGGATGGGTGGCTTGTCCCCAAACATGTTCTGGAGGGGTGAGGAGGAAGATAGGCACGTCAAGAACTGGACTTACATACAGTACTAGTAACACAACATACTACTTCAGGTCTGAAGTTTATCATGAGAACATGACCTAAGCAGGAACAACTCTAGGTTCTGGTTAGTTATAGTTATAGGCAATAGAATAAAAAGGAGGAGTTCTCTCTTTTGAAAACGACTGCATGTCTAAATGAACAGAAATACGAATGCAGGGCTATTTTCACCAAAGTCAAGGAGAACCTGCTCAGCTCAGTCAGTCAGAACCTGCTCAGTCAACCTTCCTCCCATCTGTACCCTTCAGTAAACCTTATTTATTGGTGTATTTCAGAAAACTCAGTTTAATCCTGGAATGAAAACTCAGCAACATGACTATCATTGTAAATCCTGTGAACTTGACCCTGGGTTTGGACTGAAGACACTTTACACTGTGGGTTGGATGGGCTTGGTCTGGAGCTACAAGGTTAATCTATTCGACATCTACATCTACGGGTTGTTCAGGATTGTCCTCAAAACAAGCTTACTCAATGTCATTGTAGCACTCCTTGAGATGTGGTTGGACACTTAGCTGTCGAGGCAAGGTGTGTGTGTGTACAGATGTAGGATCTTAATTTGATCACTCTTTTGTTGATGAGAATTTTCCTGGACAGCAGAAAACGCATACTTGTAGTATACTCTTGGCTTAAAAAGGCTTCTAAAGTTTGTCATTTCCACTTGAAAATGTAAGACTTGATTTGCAAGTATGTATCAACCCCTACATTTTTTTCATCAATTATAATCCACATAATGATTCACATTTCCTGTTGCTGCATGATTATTTTCCTGCTGTAGCAAACTGGCTCAAATTAATATCCTATATCTGTACATGTGTGTGTTGGTGTGTGTGCAAGAGTGTGTGTGACACAGCAACTCACGTTGTTGAGTTTGATCTTGCTCTTGTCCTGTTTCTGCAGGTGTCCAGACAGGTGGTAGAGCACCGCCCGGCTGCGTCTGCGGTTGGTGTTGAAGCCTGGGGGACGGGTGACCTTGTGCACTTCCAGACCCGTTTCCTCATCTGGGGACAGAGAGAAGGTTGTGGAATTCATGAATCATTTAATGAATTATTTTGTAGACATCTATATTTTATTTGACACATTTAACTGGTTAAACGCTGAGCGGTTGTTTTGGGCCCTTTGGGGTGTACCCCCCCCAAATACAATTCATCATAAATAGAAAATGATATATAATTTGAAAGCTACAGGCCTTTTTGGAAATCGTACTCAAATCTTACTGCTGGAAATGTCATAAGAAGTTTGAAGTTTATTCACCTGTCTGTGTGTTATTTCCAAAACACAAACTCCGTGACTTGAAAGCCCTGATTGGTAAGGTCATTTTAAGATGATAGACTTGAAGATCCATTCAGCCATTTTGGCACAGTGACTCACTACCCAAACCAGGTGCAACTGGTTTCAAGTGGCCAAGAGATGTCATGTGATCTCCTACTGCTATCTAGTAGGTGAACTGGGAATCAGACAGAGGATATATTTACATCAATGAATAGGTAGAGACTTCAGCTTTCTCCTCATATCATTCCTGTAAAATGAGAGGTGAAGGTATGGCACATTGCACAAGCTCTGCACTTTTAAAATGGCTGTGTTCCAATGGGAATTTGTGCATGTTTGGAGCGACACTATTACTGTAGGTAAAAGATCTGAGAATTATTATTATTCTATATTTTTTTCAATTTTATTCCTGTTGGAACTGTAATTGGTGACATATTTTATCTCAAACCTTTCAAATCTCAAATTTTCCAACATGTGTACAATTGGGGGGACCCCTACCCCTCAAACAATTCTAAATAAAAACCTGTACATTTCAGTATTTTTTGCTGTATCTCAGGTTCTGTAGTAGTCACATTGTTTCTGATATCTTTTTCTGAATTCCACAGTACTTAACTTTCTAAATAGTAAGCATGCGTGTGTAGGATTTATAGTTTTGAAACCAAAATGTGTTTATATTATGTGTCGTTTCGAAAATGCCACCAATGCCACCATCAGAGTTTAACATTAAGGTACATAAAAAGTTCCCTCAGCCATGTGAGCACAACAACAGACACATTCTGAAATCCAAACGTAGGAAAGGAGAGTGTTTCTATTCCCCCTTCCTTGAGTCAGGTGTATCTTGGCACCACTCTTAATGAGACACCTTTACAGTGTATAGGGCCAGAGGTGAATCTACAAGGATGTAACTGAATGACTGACTCATCAGTAAAGATGACAGAGAGTGGGGGGATGAGGGACAGAGAGTGTTTTTCTTTTTACACTTCTGTCTGATTTATTATAGAGCAGACAACAATAGAGTGTGTAGGTGTGAAAACACTGCCAGGACCTTTGGGGGCCCTAAGCGAGATTTGGTGTTGGGTCCCCAACCACCTCATGGGCAAACATTTTAGTAGCCCCCTTGTTGAAGGCGGAGAGTAAGATTTAATTTAAAGTTAATTTCCTGCAATTCTACACATTTTACCATGGGGTGTAGAGACGTTTTTGCAGTTTTAAAGCTAATTTCCTGTTAATCTACACATTTTACCATGGGGCGTAGAGACATTTTTGCAGTTTTAAAACTCATTTCTGGTTAATCTACACATTTTACCATGGGGTGTAGAGACGTTTTTGCAGTTTTAAAGCTAATTTCCTGTTAATCTACACATTTTACCATGGGGCGTAGAGACATTTTTGCAGTTTTAAAACTCATTTCTGGTTAATCTACACATTTTACCATGGGGCGTAGAGACATTTTTGCAGTTTTAAAACTCATTTCTGGTTAATCTACACATTTTACCATGGGGCGTAGAGACATTTTTGCAGTTTTAAAGCTCATTTCCGGTTAATCTACACATTTTACCATGGGGCGTAGAGACATTTTTGCAGTTTTAAAGCTCATTTCCGGTTAATCTACACATTTTACCATGGGGCGCAGAGACATTTTTGCAGTTTTAAAACTAATTTCCGGTTAATCTACACATTTTACCATGGGGCGTAGAGACATTTTTGCAGTTTTAAAGCTAATTTCCGGTTAATCTACACATTTTACCATGGGGCGCAGAGACAATTTTGCAGAGTAGTAGATAGGGAAGGTATGGAAATGTCAAAACTAATTTCAGAGTTTAACCAACCAGACAGAATAACCAAGTCTCCCTCCCTCCCTCCAGTCTTACACACTCATTCTTATAACAGTGTAACACTTGTATGCTCTTTAAAGGTTACAGTCATTACATCTTGGTGAAAAATCACAGAACAAAAAACATGACCACCTCTCTATCTTTCTCCATCTCTCTCTCTACCCCTCCCTCCATCCTATCTCTCTATCCCTCTCTCTATCCCTCCCTCCATCCTCTCTCTCTATCCCTCCCTCAATCCCTCTCTCTATCCCTCTCTCCATCCTATCTCTCTATCCCTCCCTCCATCATATCTCTCTACCCCTCCCTCCATCCTATCTCTCTATCCCTCCCTTCATCCTCTCTCTATCCCTCCCTCCATCCTCTCTCTCTACCCCTGCCTCCATCCTATCTCTCTACCCCTCCCTCCATCCCTCTCTCTATCCCTCCCTCAATCCCTCTCTCTATCCCTCCCTCCATCCTCTCTCTCTACCCCTCCCTCCATCCTATCTCTCTATCCCTCCCTCAATCCCTTTTTCTATCCCTCCCTCCATCCTATCTCTCTATCCCTCCCTCCAACCCCCTCTCTATCCCTCCCTCCATCCCTCTCTCTATCCCTCCCTCCCTCCATCCCTCTCTTTATCCCTTCCTCCATCCCTCTCTCTATCCATTTCTCTCTCTCTATCCCTCCCTTCATCCTCTCTCTCTATCCCTCCCTCCATCCTCTCTCTTTATCCCTCCCTCCAACCCCCTCTCTATCCCTTCCTCCACCCCTCTCTCTATCCTCCCTCCATCCCTCTCTCTATCCCTTCCTATATCCCTCTCTCTATCCTCCCTCCATCCCTCTCTCTATCCCTACCTCCATCCCTCTCTCTATCCCTTCCTCTCTCTCTATCCCTCTCTCCATCCCTCTCTCTATCCCTTCCTCCATCCCTCTCTCTATCCCTTCCTCCATCCCTCTCTCTATTCCCTTCCTTCCTCCATCCCTCTCACTATACCTTCCTCCATCCCTCTCTCTATCCCTTCCTCCACCCCTCTCTTTACCCCACTCTTTATCCCTTCCTCCATCCCTCTCTCTATCCCTCCCTCCATCCCCCTCTCTATCCATTCCCCTTCCTCCATCCCTCTCTCTAGCCCTTCATCCATCCCTCCCTCTCTATCCCTTCCCCTCTCTCTATCCCTCCATCCATCCCTCTCTCTAGCCCTTCCTCATCCCTCTCCTTATCCCTTCCTCCATCCCTCTCTCTATTCATTCCTCCATCCCTTCCTCCATCCCTCTCTCTATTCATTCCTCCATCCCTATCTTTATCCCTCTCTCTATCCCTTCCTCCATCCCTCTCTCCATCCCTCTCTCTATCCCTTCCTCCATCCCTCTCTCTATCCCTTCCTCCATCCTTCTCTTAATCCTTTCCTCTCCCTCTATCCCTTCCTCCATCCCTCTCTCTATCCCTTCCTCCATCCCTCTCTTAATCCCTTCCTCTCCCTCTATCCCTTCCTCCATCCCTCTCTTAATCCCTTCCTCTCTCTCTATCCCTTCCTCCTTCCCTCTCTCTATCCCTTCCTCCATCCCTCTCTTTAACCTTCCTCTCCCTCTATCCCTTCCTCCATCCCTCTCTCTATCCCTTCCTCCATCCCTCTCTTTAACCCTTCCTCTCCCTCTATCCCTTCCTCCATCCCTCTCTTTATCCCTTCCTCTCCCTCTATCCCTTCCTCCATCCCTCTCTTTATCCCTTCCTCCATCCCTCTCTCTATCCCTTCCTCCATCCCTCTCTCTATCCCTTCCTCTGGGCCTTGCTCTGGGTCCTGGTCTAACTCAGGGTAACTCACCAGTCACTGGGCCTTGCTCTGGGTCCTGGTTTAACCCAGGGTAACTCACCAGTCACTGGGCCTTGCTCTGGGTCCTGGTCTAACTCAGGGTAACTCACCAGTCTCTGGGCCTTGCTCTGGGTCCTGGTTTAACCCAGGGTAACTCACCAGTCTCTGGGCCTTGCTCTGGGTCCTGGTTTAACCCAGGGTAACTCACCAGTCTCTGGGCTTTGCTCTGGGTCCTGGTTTAACCCAGGGTAACTCACCAGTCTCTGGGCCTTGCTCTGGGTCCTGGTTTAACCCAGGGTAACTCACCCGTCTCTGGGCTTTGCTCTGGGTCCTGGTTTAACCCAGGGTAACTCACCAGTCACTGGGCTTTGCTCTGGGTCCTGGTTTAACCCAGGGTAACTCACCAGTCTCTGGGCCTTGCTCTGGGTCCTGGTTTAACCCAGGGTAACTCACCAGTCTCTGGGCCTTGCTCTGGGTCCTGGTCTAACTCAGGGTAACTCACCAGTCTCTAGGCCTTGCTCTGGGTCCTGGTTTAACCCAGGGTAACTCACCAGTCTCTGGGCCTTGCTCTGGGTCCTGGTTTAACCCAGGGTAACTCACCAGTCTCTAGGCCTTGCTCTCGGTCCTGGTTTAACCCAGGGTAACTCACCAGTCTCGGGGCCTTGCTCTGGGTCCTGGTCTAACTCAGGGTAACTCACCAGTCTCTAGGCCTTGCTCTGGGTCCTGGTTTAACCCAGGGTAACTCACCAGTCTCGGGGCCTTGCTCTGGGTCCTGGTCTAACTCAGGGTAACTCACCAGTCTCTAGGCCTTGCTCTGGGTCCTGGTTTAACCCAGGGTAACTCACCAGTCTCTAGGCCTTGCTCTGGGTCCTGGTTTAACCCAGGGTAACTCACCAGTCTCTGGGCCTTGCTCTGGGTCCTGGTTTAACCCAGGGTAACTCACCAGTCTCTGGGCCTTGCTCTGGGTCCTGGTCCTTCTTGTTGTCAGTGATGTCCTTGTGGGACACCAGAAACAGCACCACCTCTCCCTTCTCATTCTTAATGGGCACGATGTCCAGCAGACACCAGAACTGGGTACCTGGAAGAGACACAGTCAATCAGTTACATTTTTCTAGCGGCAGATTGGTACAAAAACAGATACATGATGATACTGATAATGATGTACACACACACCATTTTAATACACACTCTGTCCGCCTAGCTAATCAGCTCATCTCCAGCTGTCTACAGAGACTTGAAAAGCTTCTGCCATCCCACTGCCTCCCTCTAAAACCCAGTGAACATGTTGATTTCAATTGGAAATATAGAAAAGCTATTTACACTGAATGCTCTCGTCCCAATATGATACAATATCATCAAAACCCAGAAAACAACATCTCACCACCTCACTTTATGTGTAGTGTTAGTGTGTGTGCCTTACATTCTGCACCCTGAGTCCCAGAGCTCTATTAGACAGTTATTACTGATGAGACAGAGAGAGATGAATGCACCAGAATGCAGGATGTCTTTATTGCATAAAAGCTTTTTCATTTCAGGAAGCGTAGCTCTAATTTGGTCAATTCAGGAAGTGGAATGAGTTTGGCATGAAAACAATGAAGCGAAAAAACAAACAAATATACAGCTTTATCTGAGACCGGAGAAATAGTTTGCTATTCTCTATTCAATTGACATCATCCATACTGTATTCATGTACATCCACACAGCACTTCACGCGCTCTTTCTTTGCCATACTGTATGGCGTGTTGTGCCTGGCAGTGAGAGATGTGTGGCATGCTATGTCCTCCCATGTGTCTGGCAGGCAGGAAGGAGAATGACAGAAGAGATAACACGTAGAGGTGTGATGTGAGAAGTGGCTGACCCAGGTCATACAGGTCTGTGAGTCGCTCTCCTCACACTGTGACACAACTACAGATCACCATTACACTTGATACACCCAACTCTCAGCCAAGGTGAAGGGTTTGACATTGTCTGAAAGCTGTGGTTAAAAACAAGTGGTGATGATGATGATGATGATGATGACAATGAAGAAGATGAAGATTCATATGATTTAATTTGACTAATCAATCTCCGCCAACTATATGAAGGAGCATGAATGTGCCGGCAGGCATTATCCAACCTGTCATGTAAAGCACAACACATAGAGAATATTGAACACCACAGTGTTCAGCATGGATGAGGAGCAGGCCTGCCAGAAGCACACAGCTGTCCACACACCGACTGCATCCTCTACAGACTAAAACCACAGGGAAAAAAACGATTCTCTTTGAATCTAACACATCTGGTACCTACACTACAAGACCAACTGGCTGGCTCCCAACACATCCACGTGTACCATGATTTGATATCTCACCAAGTGAATGTGAGGGTTTTTGATCAAATGCGATCAGCAACACTTAACAGCCGTCATGAATCTGTGTCTTTGTTGATTTGAACAAGTCAAATACCCATGTCAGACCTTTCAGTGCTTCAACTGCCCGAAGAAGACAGATACCGTGGAAACACATTGCGTGCACCATAGCCAATGCATTTGTACCCAATTCAATTATTTTCTGAAGTTCTTATTTAGAGAGTATTCTCAGTTGAAGTCAGATTACACGCGACAACTTCTATACATTTTTATCTGCAAAGATGAATTATCTTGTATTTGTATATATTTCATACCACTCCGCCTGTCTGTCTGTGCTGCAAATGGAACATCAAAAACAAGCTTGACAAAGTCATAAGACAGTGTGACATGGTGGTGGACATGTTGTGGCTGTACATACATGCATACGATCAGGAGAAAACAGCCTCACATTCGTAGAGAGGAATAGAGTCCTATTACTGTTATGGTTAACGGTGTGTTTTCATGGTCCCAGTTGGGTGTATGTTTAGATGAAAGCTGGATTACATCCCCAAAAATGGCAAATATGTGCAGATACAGTGTGTGCAGATACAGTGTGTGCAGATACAGTGTGTGCAGATACAGTGTGTGCACCACGTCATGGCTTTTTCTCTCGCTCGCTCTGCCGAGTGTGCATCTTGCTAGCTGTCACTCAAATGGCGAGGGGCTGACGCTCATTGTCTGAAATGAAAATTGCTATGGGGCTGGCGCACGTGTAGGGAACATGGGGCTGGCGCACGTGTAGGGAACATGGGGCTGGCGCACGTGTAGGGAACATGGGGCTGGCGCACGTGTAGGGAACATGGGGCTGGCGCACGTGTAGGGAACATGGGGCTGGCGCACGTGTAGGGAACATGGGGCTGGCGCACGTGTAGGGAACATGGGGCTGGCGCAAGTGTAGGGAACATGGGGCTGGCGCACGTGTAGGGAACATGGGGCTGGCGCAAGTGTAGGGAACATGGGGCTGGCGCACGTGTAGGGAACATGGGGCTGGCGCACGTGTAGGGAACATGGGGCTGGCGCACGTGTAGGGAACATGGGGCTGGCGCACGTGTAGGGAACATGGGGCTGGCGCAAGTGTAGGGAACATGGGGCTGGCGCACGTGTAGGGAACATGGGGCTGGCGCACGTGTAGGGAACATGGGGCTGGCGCAAGTGTAGGGAACATGGGGCTGGCGCACGTGTAGGGAACATGGGGCTGGCGCACGTGTAGGGAACATGGGGCTGGCGCACGTGTAGGGAACATGGGGCTGGCGCACGTGTAGAGAACATGGGGCTGGCGCACGTGTAGGGAACATGGGGCTGGCGCACGTGTAGGGAACATGGGGCTGGCGCACGTGTAGGGAACATGGGGCTGCACAGCTTCCATAAAATAGTTGCTTTCAAATTAGGAATTTCGTGGCTAATTGAGGTAAGACAGTAATTCTGCTCATAGATGATGCATGTATGAACTACACATTGAGACATCCAGCCCAAAGTGAGAGGGTTGAAAAAGATGTACTAGTCACCAAAGTATCTATCTATCTATCCTGCTCTCTCTCTCACACACACACACACACACACACACACACACACACACACACACACACACACACACACACACACACACACACACACACACACACACACACACACACACACACACACAGAAATTGGCACAATTTGTCTACCTATCTATCTATCTATCTATCTATCTATCTATCTATCTATCTATCTATCTATCTATCTATCTATCTATCTATCTATCTATCTATCTATCTATCTATCCTACTATCTATCCTGCTCTCTCTCTCTCTCTCACACACACACACACACACACACACACACACACACACACACACACACACAGAAATTGGCACAATTTTTCTACCTATCTATCTATCTATCTATCTATCTATCTATCTATCTATCCTACTATCTATCCTGCTCTCTCTCTCTCTCTCTCTCACACACACACACACACACACACACACACACACACACACACACACACACACACACAGGCCTCATTTACACCTAGCCTCTGGTTCATTCTCAAGAGGCTATAATAAGCCCAGGTGGGTTACTAGGGTGTGACTGACTGTCTCTCGCCTCCTTTCTTGTAGAACACCGGCTGGGTCTCTCTGTACGCATCTGAAATGGCCCCCTATTCCCTATTATTTTAGTGCACTACTTTTGACCAGAGCCCTAACCAGGCCCTGGTCAAAAGTAGTGCACTATATATAAAATAGTGTACCGAACCAAATCTCCCTCTTGTGGCCTCGTGGGTGGCATATTCATATGTATTATCATTTTTTTTCTATATCAAACAGTTTAGTTATATTTTAGTCTTCTGTGATGTATGTAAAGTGTAATATTGAGATGCAAACTCAAAATGCAATAAATATCAACTCTATATCTGTCAAAGTACAGGTGTCTTCTTTTTTTAAGCCTATAACCATGTGTGTGAGGTGTATATTTTGTTTGAAAGTAGATTTGTTTAAGACTAACCAGAAACAGTCTGTGTGACCCTGATGTAGCCCACTCCAGTAACAGGTTAAAGATGGAACATGCAGTAGAGGGAAACAGTGCCATTGGCCACCCCACCACCGTTGTTGTTGTTGTTGTTGCAGATCTGAGGAGCGTTTTGTAGCATAGTCAAATATATATACCGTATATATTGTGCTCTTCTGTAGTGCGTCAAATGATGTCCGAGAGGAAAAAAAACGTTTTCATTGCTTGCAGTAACATCTTTGTTGTTGTAATATTGCAAACGGACATCGCTGTTTCACCATTATGGATTCGGGATTTAAAGGGGCAGTACGGTCTGTTCAGTTGGGACAGACTTTTTGACCCACAGCACGACACCACAATCTGATCTGATTATTCTGACCAAATTACCAGTCAAACTTTATTTGCATATGCACAGTGCATTTGGAAAGTATTCAGACCCCTTGGCTTTTTCCAAACTTTGTTACGTTACAGCCTTATTCTAAAATTGATTACATTTATTTTTTTTCCCTCATCAATCTACACACAATACCCCATAATGACAAAACAAAAACAGCTTTTTAGAAAATTTGGCAAATGTACAGATGTGGCAAAAAAAACACACGTACTCATTCCAGGGTTTTTCTTTATTTTTACTATGTTATAAATTGGATAAATGTAAAAAATAGTCAAATAAAGAAAAAACATTGAATGAGTAGGTGTGTCCAAACTTCTGACTGGCACTATATATATATATATATATATATATATATATATATATATATATATATATGTGATATATTTCAGTTGTATATATATATATATATATATATGTGATATATTTCAGTTGTATATATATATATATATATATATATATATATACTGTAATATATACTGTATATACATCTGAAATATCAGACCCTTTCCTCAGTACTTTGATGGAGGACCTTTGACAGTGATTACAGCCTCGAGTCTTTGTGGGTAAGACGTTACAAGCTTGGCACACCGGTATTTGGGAAGTTCCTCCCATTCTTCTCCGCATATCCTCTCAAGCTCTGTTAGGTTCGATGTGGAGCATCGCTGCACAGCGATTTTTAGGTCTCTCCAGAGATGTTAGATCGGGCTCAAGTCCGGGCTCTGGCTGGGCCTTTCAAGGACATTCAGAGAATTGTCCCGAAGCCACTTGGCTGTGTGCTTAGGGTCGTTGTCCTGTAAACCTTCGCCCCAGTCTGAGGTCCTGAGTACTCTGGAGAAGGTTTTCACCAAGGATCTCTCTGTACTTTGTTCATCTTTCCCTCGATCCTGACTATTCTGCAAGTCACTGCCACTGAAAAACATCCCCACAGCATGATTCTGCCACCACCATGTAAGAATGGTGCCAGGATTCCTCCAGATGTGACGCTTGGGATTCAGGCCAAATATTTCAATCTTGGTTTCATCAGACCAGAGAACCTTGTTTCGCATTGTCTGAGAGTCCTTTAAGTGCCTTTTGGCAAACTCCAAGCGGGCTGTCATGTGCCTTTCACTGGAGGAGTGGCTTCTGTCTGGTCTGATTGGTGGAGTGCTGCAGAGATGGTTTTCTTTCTGGAAGGTTCTCCTATCTCCACATAGGAACTCTGGAGCTCTGTCAGAGTGACCATTGGATTCTTGGTCACCTCCCTGACCAAGGTCCTTCTCCCCTGATTGCTCAGTATGGCCGGGCGGCCAGCTCTAGGAAGAGTCTTGGTGGTTCCAAACTTCTTCCATTTAAGAATGATGGAGGCCCTTCCGGGTGGTGCAGTGGTCTAAGGCACTGCATCGCAGTTCTAGCTGTGCCACCAGAGACTCTGGGTTTGAGCCCAGGCCGGTAGGGATATCCTTGTCTCATTGCGCACTAGCGACTCCTGTGGCAGGCCGGGCGCAGTGCACGCTAACCAGGTCGCCAGGTGCACAGTGTTTCCTCTGACGCATTGGTGCGGCTGGCTTCCGGGTTGGATGCACGTTGAGTTAAGAAGCAGTGCGGTTGGGTTGTGTTTTGGGAGACGCATGGCTTTCGACCTTCATCTCTCCCGAGCCCGTACGGGAGTTGTAGCGATGAGACAAGATAGTAACTACCAAGAAATTGGGGATAAAAAGGAGGTAAAAGGTCTTGGGGACCTTCAAAATCGCATATATTTTTTGGTACCCTTCCCCAGATCTGTGCCTCGACCCAATCCTGTCTCAGAGCTCAACGGAAAATTCCTTCAACCTTATGGCATGGTTTTTCCTAATCTGTCAGCTGTGTGGCTTTATATAAACAGGTGTGTGCCTTTTCAAATCATGTCCAATCAATTGAATTTACAACAGGTGGACTCCAATCAACTTGTAGAAACATCTCAAGGATGATCAATGGAAACAAGATGCACCTGAGCTCAATTTAGAGTCTCACAGCAAAGGGTCTGAATACTTCTGTATTTGCTAAAAATGTTAAACCCTGTTTTCGCTTTGTCATTATGGGGTATAGTGTGTAGATTGATGAGGATGTCTTTAAAAAATATATATATTTTAGAATAAGGCTGTAACGTAAGAAAATCTGGAAAAAGTCAAGTGGTCAGAATATTTTCCGAATGCCCTGTATCCGGCTACTTTGAAGGGGTAAGCAGTGTAGGTTTTAGTACAGACCAAAGGGGTGCACATTTTCCCTGGGACCAGGATTGAGAACCACTGGTCTAGATGATCCTATCTGTCAATCAGGGCTGTGTATGTACATTACCGTTCAAAAGTTTGGGGTCATTTAGGCCAGCATCCCAGAGTCACCTCTTCACTGTTGACGTTGAGACTGGTGTTTTGTGGGTACTATTTAATGAAGCTGCCATTTGAGGACTGATTCTCAAACTAGACACTCTAATGTACTTCCTCTTGCTCAGTTGTGCACCGGGGCCTCCCACTCCTCTTTCTATTTTGGTTAGAGTCAGATTGCACTGTGCTGTGAAGGGAGTAGTACACCGCGTTGTACGAGATCTTCAGTTTCTTGGCAATTTCTCGCATGGAATAGCCTTCATTTCTCAGAACAAGAATAGACGGACAAGTTTCAGGAGAATAGTTCTTTGTTTCTGGCCATTTTTTGAGCCTGTAATCAAACCCAGAAATGCTCATGCTCCAGATACTCAACTAGTCTAAAGAAGGTCAGTTTTATTGCTTCTTAAATCAGGACAACAGTTTTCAGCTGTGCTAACAAAGGGTTTTCTAATGATCAATTAGCCTTTTAAAATGATAAACTTGGATTAGCTAACACAACGTGCCATTGAAACACAGGAGAGATGGTTGCTGATAATGGGCCTCTGTACACCTATGTAGATAATCAATAAAATATCTTTCTTTCTTTCAAAAACAAGGACATTCTAAGTGACCCCAAACCTTTAAACGGTAGTGTAAATATATTTAAATTTGTATCAACACGCCCAAACAATCAGACTGAGCATTTCAATGACAAAATGAAGGCTCATGGAAATAAATGAAAACATGTATTTGGAAATAAACACACAAAGTGTTTTATTAGACAGTGAGGATTAAAAGACTTAAGCCCCGTTTATACCTGGTTCTAACATGGGTCTTTTTGTCCTGATCCACATTTTGATTTATGCCCACATTTGTAGGCAGGTTTAGATGATTAAAAGACACATTGTGATCTGGTTGCCTTCTAGAGGTAGTCAGATGCGTTCTGCCTGGGTATCTTACAAGTGTAGACGGATCTGGAAACCATTTAAACCATCATTATTCCAAATCATTGACAGGTGTGTCACCATTGACTTATGGCATCAATATGTATCTTCAAATAAATAAATACATATTATTTTGAAGGAATATCTGTCAAATAATTTGCATACATAGAGGAACCAGGATATCTGGTCACAATGAGGACACAGTGGCCAGATAAGAGACACATTGTACTACCATGTGTAGATGCAACGGCTACAATGTGGGCACTATTATAATGTGGATAAGATCAGGACAAAGGACGCATGTTAGCAGCAGATATAAATGAGGCTTGAGTCTGTAGAACACCAGCTCAGTCTCTCTGGATGTGTCTGAAATGGCCCAGTATTCCCTATATAGTGCACTAATTTTGACCAGAGCCCTAGGGGCACCCCCTGTCTCTGAGTCTCTCACCTCCCTTCTTGTAGAACACCAGCTCACTCTTAAATTCCCCCCTGTCGTCCAATGCCCCCTGGATCTTCGCCGTCAGCTGGTCGCTGGTCTCCGGCCCGTACAGGAAATGACATGCGCAGCTCTTCTGCATCAGTTCGGCGCGGGCGTAGCCGGTCAGCTCACAGAAGCCGTCAGAACAGTAGACGATGGGGTAGAGGGACTGTACCTGGGCGTTACCCAGGACAAAGTTACTGTCTGTAGTAGAAGGGGGAGAGAGAGGGAGGGGAGGAATAAAGGGAGGGAGGGGGAGGTCGAGGGAGAGTGGGAGAGAGAGGGAAGGAGGAAGAGGGAATGAGAGGGACAGAGAAAGAAGAGAGAGGGGTTATAAAACTAAGAAGATGACACAAGGGACATTTTGTATAGCTCTGAAATGACTAATTATCAGCTCGGCTCATTTGAGTTTCAGGTTCATTTTCATTCCAACAACTTTTCTCTTCGCAAGCAGCAGGGAATCATCAGCCTTGTATTGGGACATCACTGTGCTCCAGGAAAACCAAAACAGAAAGAGCTGGGGCAGCAACCCAGAACTTCAGACAGACTGAGAAAGAGAGACATGAGGGGATGGCCCAATGTACTGTAGACAGACATGTCAAAATGTCCTGTTCTTTCATTACAGTTTCATGTAAAAGCCAGAACAGATTTGGTTTTCTGTCACTAACAATGTCTCATGTAGGGACAAACATGCCCCAACTTGAACCTTCATTTGTTGTGTGGATGGGTCTGGTCTTTCATTGTGGAGATGCGGGAGAGGGAGTGTGTGTGTGCGTGTGTGTTTCTCTGTCTTTGTGTCTGTCTTTGTGTGTGTGTGTGTGTGTGTGTGTGTGTGTGTGCGCGCGTGTGTGTGTTTCTCTGTCTTTGTGTCTGTCTTTGTGTCTGTCTTTGTGTGTGTGTGTGTGTGTTTCTCTGTCTTTGTGTCTGTGAGTGTGTGTGTGTGTGTCTAGTTTCACGCTCTGAATCCTGCATGCCTGTCTCTTTGGGTGTGTGTGTGTTAGGTTGAATAGTACATTTGATCTGTCCCTTCTATATTCTATTCACCTTTTCAATTGGAGCCCGCGGCAATCGAGATGGACAAATATTCCCCTTGAGTATTTATTGCTTACTGTCCGGTTATTCATGTTGATCCATCAATCGCAAGGCTCCTCTGGGAGATACTTTTGTAAATATTTGATGGTGTAATGGTTCTGGAGGGGAGATTGCTGTATTCTGCTGTGTACTCTATGTGCAGATGGTAGATGGTAGATGTTCAATTGAGGCACACAGTTGATTTGACTGCTGTAATGATGAGTGGGAAGAACGAAGGAGGGAACTAATCAAATCACTGAGAGATGAACATAAACAGGATGTCAACACACCTGACTATGTGTGAGAAGGGGGTGTTTGTGTGGGAAGGGGGTGATGATGAATGTACTGTATGTGTATGGAGATGGAGAGAGAGAGAGACAGAGAGAGAGTGTGTGTGTGTGTGTATGTGTGTGTGTGTGTGTGTGTGTGTGTGTGTGTGTGTGTGTGTGTGTGTGTGTGTGTGTGTGTGTGTGTGTGTGTGTGTGTGTGTGTGTGTGTGTGTGTGTGTGTGTGGGACTGAGCAAGATCGAGAAAAAGGAGACGAAGAGTTGCACAGTCAGCTAGAAAGTCAAACTGGAGAGAGGGAGGCAGTGAGGCATAGCTGGCAACTCTGATCTGTTGGAGCCAATAAGTTTAACCCATCCCTCAGTGTAAGCCGTTTAGGTTTGTGTGTGTGTGTGTGTGTGTGTGTGTGTGTGTGTGTGTGTGTGTGTGTGTGTGTGTGTGTGTGTGTGTGTGTGTGTGTGTGTGTGTGTGTGTGTGTAAGCCGGTTAGGGTTGTGTGTGTGTGTGTGTAAGCCGGTTAGGGTTGTGTGTGTATGTGTGTAAGCCGGTTAGGGTTGTGTGTGTGTAAGCCGGTTAGGGTTGTGTGTGTGTGTGTAAGCCGGTTAGGGTTGTGTGTGTGTGTGTATGTGTGTGTGTGTGTGTGTGTAAGCCGGTTAGGGTTGTGTGTGTGTGTGTGTGTGTGTGTGTGTGTGTGTGTGTGTGTGTAAGCCGGTTAGGGTTGTGTGTGTGTGTGTGTGTGTGTGTGTGTATGCCGGTTAGGGTTGTGTGTGTGTGTGTGTGTGTGTGTGTGTGTGTGTGTGTGTGTGGTGTGTGTGTGTGTGTGTAAGCCGGTTAGGGTTGTGTGTGTATGTGTGTAAGCCGGTTAGGGTTGTGTGTGTGTAAGCCGGTTAGGGTTGTGTGTGTGTGTGTGTGTAAGCCGGTTAGGGTTGTGTGTGTGTGTGTGTATGTGTGTGTGTGTGTGTGTGTGTGTGTGTAAGCCGGTTAGGGTTGTGTGTGTGTGTGTGTGTGTGTGTGTGTGTGTGTGTGTGTGTGTAAGCCGGTTAGGGTTGTGTGGTCTCCTCATATCTCCCAGTGTGCGTCCAAAATGGCAACCCAAGAGTGCACTGCTTTTGACATATAAGGGAGGGGAAAAGCAGTGCACTATAAAGATCATAGGGTGCCATTTGGGCTCAGTGTGGTTGGAGCATTAGGCCTGTATGGGCTGGCTGGGCTAGACCTCCCTGGGGGCACGCTGAACACTCACAGCCTCTGGAGTACAGCAAGATGGCCCTCAATGATTTAGCCAGCACAGTGCAACACTGATCATGCAACAGGTGTGTACATGGGAGAGAGAAACTGTGTGTGTACACATGTGAGTGTGTAGGTTAAAGTTGAACAGACAGTGTTTTAATAACTTTGCAGGTATGAAACAAACATACAATCATAACATCAGTCAAAAACATACAATTCTCAGTTTATGCTACAAAAGCAACTATATAAGAGGTTTTAAAAATAGGTTCTATTTGATTCAATGTTCCATGAAGTAAAGTAAGGCATTGTTGGGAGAATAGATGGATGCAGTTCAATGCATAATTAATATAATCCACCAATACATGTCTTGGCAGTCCAAAGAATATTGCTATCAGGTTGTAAATCAGATGGCCTAGTGCATTGATTGCTGCCTCCATTCGAGATGCACTGTTTCAGTTTCAATGACTCATTTTTAATGACTCATAAATATTTTGGGCAAAAACTGACTAATGTAACTAAGGCTGGAAATGTCAATTCAATCAAACTGGCAAGGGCAATGATCACAAGTCAGGTGTAATGTAGTTAATAGTCTATTCATGTTGGAGGCTAAAAACATGGAGCCTAACGTTAGCCACCTAGCTAGCTGCTAGAAGGATGTAATTTCATTGGATGCATGGGTGAGTGACTGACTTTTCCTCTTCATTTTTTTGCTGGCTCTACATAGCTAGAGATGCAGGTGTTATTTGGTTAGCTAGCAAGAACTTGAATGATTGCTGT
The DNA here is from genome assembly GCF_013265735.2 of Oncorhynchus mykiss. Taxonomy (NCBI): domain Eukaryota; kingdom Metazoa; phylum Chordata; class Actinopteri; order Salmoniformes; family Salmonidae; genus Oncorhynchus; species Oncorhynchus mykiss. The sequence goes on along the minus strand of NC_048567.1, from coordinate 55,287,115 downwards.
CCAGTTAGCATATCGCTTGCGTTCGTAAATTCACTCTGGCTATCCACTCCGATTTAAGAGCACTCTCATCTGAGTATGCCAGAGCGCAGAAAAACGGATGAATTTACTAACGTGCAACACCTGCTGAATATGACCGGTTTCAGTAAATGTAGGCAAAAAAAGTCATAGTTAATCACGAACGCTCTAACATGTAAACAGCATAACCAGCTCTACTACGGCGAGTAAAATGGTCAGAGTGAGGTGTTCTCTCATTTGTATCTGGAAGTAGCTAGCTAGCAAGCTAGCCAAATTTAGCCAGTTTGCTTGGGTGCTTGGTTGGGACAAGCATGCATTGGCAGGCAAGCTGCAGAAGGACGTTTATCAGTGCAATTTTGACGGCTTACTAGCTGAAAAGGTTTGAAAGGGTTTATCTAATGTTTCTTCGTTAGATTTTTAGCTCATCTTGCTCTGGCTAGCATTAGTTGTTGATGTTGATGTGCATAACTGTGGGAGAGAGAGCCTACCTTTTCTGGGTTGTTTGATCAATAGAACTACCATGGTGTTTACATATTTGCAGAAATACATTCAGGTGTATTTTGTGGCTTTTAGCAAATGTGTTCTAAAGTCACAACTGCCTGTAAACACACAGTCCAGTTCAAAGTGAAGGATGGCCGGCCCGTATAAAGGCCATCATTCCCAAACTTTCTAAGAATTTATGAAAATGTGAAAATGACCATATTTAAGTGCTTGCTTATCAGAACATGTTTTAAAATGTGTCATTCTCTCTGGAGGTGTATATGAACAGAATTTAATAAGATTTCATCTTGCTAAAATGCTGTCAGTTCCACTTTAAGTACTGTTCAAGAGATCAGCCCACTCATCAGTCAATGAGGAAATCCATTGCATTCTCTTAATCACTCTCTTAATCGTTTCCTGGCAAGTGGCCAATTCTCTTCTCACTTCCTTGAAAGCTCATTTAACATCTCCTGCTGGTTCAATTCTTCTGGTTCAATTCACTGATTGATGGATAACTGCACAGGAATCAGCTACCTGAGTTTATTGCGAAACAATATATTGCCTTCTTCCTGTGGGTCCATCGGATACTATGCTACGCTAACAATAATGGCAACTAGGAGAGACCAAAGATGATCTATTATATTGACAAGATAGCCGAGTGACCTTTTTAAGAATGGAAATGCATGTCCTCAATGACTGAAGGCAGGCGAGATCAGGTGGGCGGTAAATCCTCTCGCTTTGCTTCTTTATCTTTGGAGAGACACGGGAATGTGTGTGGCCACTCTCTTTCATAACGTGATTATAAGATGTTTAACAGCAAATTCACATCAAAACAGCTCACACGGCACTTTGAGTCGGTCGAGTAAAAATTTAGACATTGGTTTCTTTATAAACAATCAGCCTCTACTTGTTTACTTTGATTACTTTTTGCTTCTTGCTAGCCGTTGCCTGGATACAGTTCCCATATTAAAAAGCCAGACCTGCTGATTGCATTGATCAAAGTCCAGATCTCTCTTTTTTTCTCCTGATTTTCTTTCTTTCTGATGCCCCCCCCCCCCCCCTTTCTATCTTTGTCTATTTTTATCTTCTATCGTTGTTTCTCTCCCACCCTCTTTCTCTCTCCCACCCTCTTTCTCTTCCTCTCTCTCTCCCTCCCTCCCTCCCTCCCTCTCCCTCTCTCTCTTCATCTCTCTCATTCTCTCTACCTCTCACCCTCTCACTCTCTACCTCTCCTTCTCCTCATTATAGACACCTTAGTGTGATAGCGGTTCAGACATGTGATAGCGGTTCAGACATATACTGGTGTAATGAATGTCTCTAACATTCCCTGTGATACCGCTCACTGCTCTGCCCTCTTTTTTTGTTCTCCTCTTTTTCCTTATAATATTATTTTCATGAGGGTCTTGTCTCTTACTGTCAGTTCTGAGGGACATGGGAGTTGAGTCACTGTGTGAACTGTCCCTGTTCACTATGCAGAGTCCAAATGAAGGACAATAGTTCAGTTGTCCAGCTATGCCAGAGACTCTGAGCCACTCTTGATGAAACCCATGTTTGTTGGGTTTCATCCCTACTTTGCAACTTGCCTGTACATTCCAAATCAAAGAACCTGTATCTTGTTATTTGTCAGAGCTCTCTTTGCTCTTTGATATAAAGATTGGAGTAGAAGGCCGTTACAATGTCAATGAGAAAAGCCACCACCCCCAATCTCATCAAATTGTCAATTGAGCGATCCACTTGTGCTCTGGGCAACAGTTGACTGAATGATTGAATACATATGAACAGTAGCACCAGTGCAGTGAGGCTCTGAGGTGCTCCTGGCAACAGCCCCCTTAGTATTGTCCAGGCTCTGAAATCAAAGCACTGTACTTCAGATGGTGACAAGTGAGAAATTAGGTTTTTAAAACGGCAATTGAAAGGTTGTCACAAGAAACAACAAGGTGGAAATCCACAGGGTATTTGTGTGTGTGTGTGGGGGGGGGGGGGATTATTTGTGTGTGTGTGTGTGTGCCTGTATGTGTCCTACATTGATAAGTAGGTCTACGTGTTAATAATAAACAAATTGAAACACCCCTAGCTAGTTTAGTCTAGACATTAATAATCAGTGTTGGGACAGTGACCCGTGAAGGCCGTGCAAGATTTAATCAAAATTGGCAAATAAATGAAATAACAGTTTTGAAGCATCCACTTTGCTGCTGCTGGTACAAGCCTGCCCAGAGTTATATATAACCCGTGGAATGTTAATCACAACTTAGTTCTCAAAGACTGCATGAAATATGTATTCAATACATGGACTGTATGACCCAGGCCCCTTTTTTACACATGATATGAATTTTCATCTAACGCTTTGTCACGGACCATTTGATGCAACAGAGGGGGGAACCCGTCTGGCTGTCTGAACTGCTTGGGAAGCAGATTTGGTTTTATTTATTTACACTGAACAAAAATATCAAGGTAACATGTAAAGTGTTGGTCCCATTTTTCATATGCCCAAAAAGCTTATTTCTTTCAAATTCTGTGCAAACATTTGTTTAAATCCCTGTTAGTGAACATTTCTCCTTTGCCAAGATAATTCATCCACCTGACAGGTGTGGCATATCAAGAAGCTGATTAAACAGCATGATCATTACACAGGTGCACCTTCTGCTGGGGACAATTAAAGGCCACTCTAAAATAAGCAGTTTTATCATACAACACAATGCCAGATGTCCCAAGGAGTATTTCTGTCTGTACTAAAGCCATTTTGTGGGGAAAAACTCATTCTGATTGGCTGGGCCTGGCTTCACCACTGCCCAGTCATGTGAAATCCATAGATTAGGGCCTAATGAATTTATTTCATTTGACTGATTTCCTTATATGAACTGTAACTCTTTGAAATTGCAGTATGTTGCGTTCATATTTTTGTTCAGAATGCTTTCATAACCGAGTCTTTGGGGCTGCATTACGGACGTGTGCACACAGAGACACTTGAGGGCTATGTGGTTAAGCTCTAACCGTAGGGGTGTATAATGACATGAAGACACTGGCTCCTCTCTCTCTCTCTGTTAATCAAGTAGTCATAGAAATGTAGTCAGCGTGACAGCAAGTGGTAGCGGAGAGGCATGGTGAAGTGCTGTTGACTCACTCTCCAAAGACAACCCTCTCCTGCAGTCACTCAGAATCCAGATCTCTGATCTCATCAGCATAGCCTATATAACAGGACTCTGTTTGCAGATGTATGCTTCTGCAGTGAACCTTTATTTAACTTTATTTAGCAAGTCAGTTAAGAAGAAATTCTTGGCCTGCCCCGGCCAAACCCTAACGACGCTGGGCCAACTGTGTGCCGCCCTATGGGACTCCCAATCACAGCCGGTTGTGATACAGCCCGGGATCGAACCAGGGTCTGTAGTGACACCTCTAGAAGTGAGATGCAGTGCCTCAGAGCACTGCGCCACTCGGGAGCCCATGCCCATGCATGTGCCTGTGCGCTATGGCGTGCTACATGACTGAAATTATAATCAGACACCAGTGGCCAGGAAGTTTAATAGCAGGGTCTCTCTTTCTGCACATCTCAATGATGTTGTTTTGTGTTCCATGTCAAACCCACAAGTAAAAAGTCTGAGAGGTCTAGTCTGTAGTCTCTGTTTGATTTGCTAGGTTGGCTGTGTGAACATTGATGGAAGTCACATGCTTGTGGCTGTTTAAATCCCTGCTTTGGCTGTTTTCCATCTGCCCTGCGACTTGTCCTGGGTTCTTGAACTGCATAGAGTACCAGCGTTAGCCTACGCTGCTCCCATGCCGCCCAAAGCCAAGGGAGAGAACAGTGTTTCTCTATCACAGGTGAGTAATCTTTTAAATCCACAAATATGTGCGTACAGGCAGTTATTACAGCAACAGGAAAAGAGCTTAAAGAGCTTTGTCCAAATAACAGTGGATTTAATGAACAAAATAATGAACGAGCTGATCAGTGAGGTTCAAGACCTTAAGAACAGTTTGCAGTTCTACCAGGGAGAGGTGGATGTCCTGAAAGAGGATTGCAGCAAGATGACAACAAACTGTAAGTCCACAAGAGATGACATCAGCACAGTCTGTGAATCATTATTAACAAAGACTGGGAAAACAGACTATCTAGAGGGACAGTCCAGACCGAATAACATTGTTGTGGATGGCATGCCAGAGCCTCCACATAACAACTGGACGGAGTCTGACGAGAAAGTGAGAATAACTATCAGTGAAAAGCTGCAGATGGATCATAGGAAGATTGAGGTAGAGCGCTCCCACGGACTGGAAAACCTATAACCAGCTCAGGTGACAGACCCAGGCCGATAGTGGTCAAGTTCCTAAGGTTCAAGGACAAGATGGCTGTTCTGGAGAGAGTCCAAGAACTTGAGAGGAATCAACACACTACTCGGAAGCTGTGTGCCAGAGGCGGAAAGAACTTATCCCAGCCATGAAAGCTGCCAGAGAGCGTGGGGACATTGCTTACATCCACTACGACAGGCTAATTGTCCATCCTCCGTCCCAAACGCCCGGGTGAAGTAAAAGAGCCAAGCTTCTGGGTCAGTAGCTTCAGCCCCACATCTCACACACACACACACACACACACACACACACACACACACACACACACACACACACACACACACACACACAGCAACTGGCACTCAGTGCCTGATTGACTTACTCTATTAGCCGAACAAGGTTCTTTACATGCTGATTTATATTTTTATATTATGTCTATCTCCGATAAGATACCCAGGAAATTACCCCAAAAATAGCCCAGATAATTCCTTTGATGATGTAGCAATACAACGTCTACAAAAGAGACAGGAATGCCTATGGAGGAGGTGTTGCTGTATATGTTCAGAGCCATTTGAGAGGGGTTCTCATGTCCAATGATGTTGAAGTGTTGTGGTTGCATGCTCATCTGCCTAATCTAAAGCCTATTATTTTGGGGTGTATGTGTGCAATGCTTGATAATGTGTGTGATGTTAAGAGAGATCTATTTTCTAAGTGGCCTTGATAATAGACTGGTTTTCATGTAGCTGTCTGCTCAAGAGGAAGCTGCTTACTGAAACCAGCCTGTAATCTGGTTCAGGTTATGAATCAACCCATAAGGGTCTTTACAAACAGTACAGGAACTATATCATCTACGTGTATTGATCACATTTTTAACAATACTGCAGAACTCTGCTCTAAAGCTGTATTGGATGGACCTATTGGATGTACTGACCATAATAGAGTGGCCATATCTAGAAAAGCCAAAGTTCCAAATGCTGGGCCTAAAATCGTGTAAAAGAGATCATAGAAAATGTTTTGTACTGATTCCTATGTTGAAGATAGAACAATATGTGTTGGTCTCATTTGTGTAATGAGGAGCATCTACATTCCCTAAGTTCTAGATGAATCTGTTGAACAAATTGAGACCTAATTACTTGGCATTACCTTAGATTGTAAACTGTCATGGTAAAAGCATATAGATTCAATGGTTGTAAAGATGGGGAGAAGTATGTCTGTAATATAAAAGATGCTCTGCTTTTTGACACCACACTCCACAAAGCCAGTCCTGCAGGCTCTAGTTTTACCTTATCTTGATTATTGCCCAGTCATATGGTCAAGCGCTGCAAAGAAGGATCTTGTTAAGCTGCAGCTCGTCCAGAACAGAGCGGCGCGTCTTGGTCTTCATTGTAATCAGAGGGCTAATATTAATACTACAGTCTCTAAAAACAAATAAAACAACAACTCACGGCACAACGCCTCTCCCCCATGTGACCTACTTGTTGTGTGTCTGTATTGACATGTACAGTACCAGTCAAAAGTTTGGACACATCTACTGTAGTCATTCAAGGGTTTTTCTTTATTTCTACTATTTTCTATAATGTAGAATAATAGTGAAGACATCAAAACTATGAAATAACATATGGAATCATGTAGTAACCAAAAAAGTGTTAAACAAATCAAAATATATTTTGTATTTTAGGTTCTTCAAAGTAGCGACCCTTTGCCTTGATGACAGCTGTGCACATTCTTGGCATTCTCTCAAACAGTTTTGCCTGGAACGCTTTTCCATCAGTCTTGAAGGAGTTCCCACATATGCTGAGCACTTGTTGGCTGCTTTTCCTTCACTCTGTGGTCCAACTCATCCAAAACCATCTCAATTGGGTTGAGGTCGGGTGATTGTGGAGGCCAGGTCATCTGATGCTGCACTCCATCCCTCTCCTTCTTGGTCAAACAGCCCTTACACAGTCTGGAGGTGTGTTGGGTCATTGTCTTGTTGAAAAACAAATGATAGTCCCACTAAGCTCAAACCAGATGGGATGGCGTATTGCTGCAGAATGCTGTGGTAGTCATGCTGGTTAAGTGTGCCTTAATCTAAATAAATCACAGATGGTGTCACCAGCAAAGCACCCCCTCACCATCATACCTCCTCCTCCATGCTTCACGGTGGGAACCACACATGCGGAGATCAACTGTTCACTTACTCTGCATCTCTCAAAGACACGGAGGTTGGAACCAAAAATCTCCAATTTGGACTCATCGGACCAAAGGACAAATTTCCCCCAATCTAATGTCCATTGCTTGTGTATCTTGGCCCAAACAAGTCTCTTAATCGATTGATGTCCTTTAGTAGTGGTTTCTTTGCAGCAATTCAACCATGAATGCCTGATTCACACAGTCTCCTCTGAACAGTTGATGTTGAGATGTGTCTGTTACTTGAACTCTGTGAAGCATTTATTTGGGCTGCAGTTTCTGAGGCTGGTAACATTAATGAACTTATCCCCTGCAGCAGAGGTAACTCTGGTTCTTCCTTTCCTGTGGCGGTTCTCATGAGAGCCAGTTTCATCATAGCGCTTGATGGTTTTTGCGACTGAAATGTTCCGTATTGACTGACCTTCATGTCTTAAAGTAATTATGGACTGTCGTTTCTCTTTGCTTATTTGAGCTGTTGCGTTCCTCTGTATTCACTGTGTGCAGAATGTGATTGTACGTAGGGAAATATGATATGAGCCGTGTGTATGTGTGTGTGTGTGTGTGTGTGTATGTGTGTATGTGTGTGTGTATGTGTGTGGGTGTCTGTGTGTGTGTGTATGTGTGTGTGTCTGTGTGTGTGTATATATGTGTGTCTGTGTGTCTGTGTGTGTGTGTGTGTGTCTGTGTGTGTGTATGTCTGTGTGTGTGTGTATGGCTAATGCCTGTTGCAGGACTGGCTAGTTATCTGGTTTGCCTGGTAATAGAAGTGCCTTTGAAGGATCTCTCTGCAGCAGTTTTGAAAGCAAGGGGAAGGGTTGTTTGAACATGGAGAGTGCATCTTTCTTACACACACACACACACACACACACACACACACACACACACACACACACACACACACACACACACACACACAACCTCATGGGTGAGTCTGCTACAGTGCTAAATGTCAGTATGTTTGTGCTTGTGTGTGAGAGAGAGGGAATTCATGCAGATATGTAGTGTCATCCAACAGTATTCAATGCAACGTTCCTAAACCATGGGCATCTGCTTTGAAAACCAAAACAACATTCACTGCCACCACAGAATGTGGCCTTTTTCAGTTTGAAGCTTGTTAAAAAAAATAGAAATATGTGTAAAACTGGGGTTTGGACATTAGACAGCAAGCAATTTCTCAGCACTGAGCGGCTGGTGAGTGCAGAGCGGGTGTGGGTTTGGCAGTCTTATTACCAAGCTGGCTGGCCTGAGCTGCTGTGTGTGTTGCGTGTGTGTGTGTATGTTCATGCGTCCGTGTGCGTGTGTCTGCTCACAAGAGAAGGGACCGAGTCTCCCACCACACAACACTGACTGCAGGGCACAAAGGGCAGGGGGAGCAAGGCTCCAAAAGACTAACAAGGAACAAAAGAGGGGGGAGGGGCATGTACGTGCTTGTGTGCGTGCATGCCTACCAGCATCAAAGACGAGAGAGAGGAAGTGGAAAAGAGAGAAAGTCAGACAGATAAAGGCAGTGAGAATGAAAGAAATAGACAAAAGGAGACTTAAGAGAATTACAGAACTACAATAGAGTTAGACTACCATTGGGCAATAAAAGCCAAGGTGTACTAGACATGAAATTGGTTGGAATCTCCAGCTCTGGCCCTGTGCTGTCAAGGTGACAATTAATGCCTGACTGGGTGCTACAGAGGCCAGGGCTAAAAACAATCATTTTTTCCAAAATAGATCAGCATAGAATGCAATTACTGTGCCAATTATCCCTCTGCCATAAAACACTACAACCCTTAAATCAGTGTGTTTGTGTGTGTGTGTCTGTCTGTGTCTGCCACCAATTACCACCACCTGAAGACTCCAGCTCCAACCCAACACACTGCCAGTCAGTCAGTCAGTCTCTCTGTGTGGGGCAGGGATTAATATAGATCTGCTGCCAGAGGAATGAGAACAGGACACTGTGTGCTTGCTTGCTTTTTTCAGACTAGGATCATGCATAAGGAATCAAATCAATAAGACACATCTAACAATGAGGAGATTTGCACATCACAAAAATAATATAAGTGGTGTGCCTCGTTTGACTTCAAATCAAACCCATTCTGAAGGTTTTGTAAAAATGTGATATCTACCCAGGTTGAATCCTGGCCTTTGATTCTATTGGGAGAGGCTCCTTGGGTTCATTCTGAGAACAACACAAAGAAGGAGTGAGAGGACTGAAGAGAGAGAGAGAAAGGGCGTTGGAGTGTGTGAGAAAAGAGAAGAGGGCGGAGAGAGACTCTTCACAGAAGGACAGACTATTCTCTCCTCTGGGACATGCTGTGGAGTGCCTCTCTTCGATTCTCCTCTCGTTTATAGAATGAACACACACTAATGCCTTCTGAGAGACTGTCTTTCTCCTCTACAGAAAGAACTGAGGAGGTACTTGAAAGGTGTGTGAAAGGCATGTCAACTCCACAGAGGTTCCTATCAACGTTAAAGCCAGGTCAAACGGGTTCAGAGAGCTGAAGTGCACTTCAGAAACTAAGATAATTCATTATTTTCTTTACGGCATCTTCTTCAGATTCAATAACAAGATTAATATCAAGTGTGAGTCACTATAAGTGGTCAGTAAGGGGTGAATTAACAAGAAACTGGGTGATGCACAGTAGCCATTTTGCACCTGATTGCCCATCACTTACCTGTCAGTCGTTGCTTTTAAAGTTCAGGCTGTGTTTCACATGTCTGTTCTGCAGCGCTTATGCTGGTATTGTCAACTCTACTGTGATATGCACAAGTAATATGGGGTTACACTAAGGTCTTACAGACCACAATCACCACTATTCCTTCCATTCTGATAGAAGAGAGGTCATAGCAGAGTTACTCACTTGCTTCTGGCTAGTGTTGTTCCACACATCACTTTTTTCTGAGTGAAGGCTGAGTTAATGGAGACAAATAAGCCTTTTCTCTTCCTCTCCCTCCTCTTTCTCCTCTCCCTCCTCTCCGATCTGCACTCTCTTTCTCTAAACTGAGAGTGGCTGTGTCCCACACAGACATCACATAGGATCAGACGGGGTGAGAGATGTTGATCACAACAAAGAGAGAAAGGAACCGAGAATTGAAGAAAAGGAAAGTGAGTCTTTTAGGAATGAAACACAGCCAGTTGTCTCTTCCTCTAATTCAGACTAGTGTGAGTAGTTTCTTCCTTTCTAAGACAGACTGGTGTGAGTAGTCTCTTCCTCTCTAATTCAGACTGGTGTGAGTAGTCTCTTCCTCTCTAATTCAGACTGGTGTGAGTAGTCTCTTCCTCTCTAATTCAGACTGGTGTGAGTAGTCTCTTCCTCTCTAAGACAGACTGGTGTGAGTAGTCTCTTCCTCTCTAATTCAGACTGGTGTGAGTAGTCTCTTCCTCTCTAAGACAGACTGGTGTGAGTTCTCCCTTTCTAAGACAGACTGGTGTGAGCAGTCTCTTCCTCTCTAATTCAGACTGGTGTGAGTAGTCTCTTCCTCTCTACGACAGACTGGTGTGAGCAGTCTCTTCCTCTCTAATTCAGACTGGTGTGAGTAGTCTCTTCCTCTCTAAGACAGACTGGTGTGAGTAGTCTCTTCCTCTCTAATTCAGACTGGTGTGAGTAGTCTCTTCCTTTCTAAGACAGACTGGTGTGAGCAGTCTCATCCTTTCTAAGACAGACTGGTGTGAGCAGTCTCTTCCTTTCTAAGACAGACTGGTGTGAGTAGTCTCTTCCTCTTTATTTCAGACTGGTGTGAGCAGTCTCTTCCTCTCTAAGTCAGTCTAACATGAGGCATCAGTATTCCCCAGTGGGCCGTGCGATAGAGGTCCTGACCTCAGTGTAAAGCACAGTTAGACACTGCCGGACCCGGTGGAGACGCGTGACATCCAGTACAGTAGAGCATTGATCCTGCCACACGCAACGCACACACACATACAGACCTATTCACGTCAAACAATCCACTGATCACTGATACCCTCACACCCTCTCAGGCAAACAGACCACTAACACACATACAGACCTATTCACATCAAACAATCCACTGATCCCTGATACCCTCACACCCTCTCAGGCAAACAAATCACTGATACCCTCACACCCTCTCAGGCAAACAGATCACTGATACCCTCACACCCTCTCAGGCAAACAGATCACTGATACCCTCACACCCTCTCAGGCAAACAGATCACTGATACCCTCACACCCTCTCAGGCAAACAGATCACTGATACCCTCACACCCTCTCAGGCAAACAGATCACTGATACCCTCACACCCTCTCAGGCAAACAGATCACTAACACACACATACACTCTCTGTCCCTCTCTTCTAAACTGGTGGAGCAGAGCTGATGACAGTGGGGATAATAAGTAGGAATGTAAATGAGTTGCTGTCATAGCCAGTACCATGGGACGATGTAAGAGCTGAAATAAAGAGAGAGAGTTTGTACTTTAACTATTTGCATATCATTACAACACGGTATATAGACATAATGACATTTGAAATGTGTAATGCTTACTGTTCATTTTTCATTGTTTATTTCACTTTTGTTTATTATCTATTTCACTTGATTTGGCAATGTAAACACATGTTTCCCATACCAATAAAGCCCCTTAAATTAAAAGTGAGAGAGAGCGAGAGAGATACTTGGTTATTCTGTCTGGTTGGTTAAACTCTGAAATTAGTTTTGACATTTCCATACCTTCCCTATCTACTACTCTAGGGAATGAGAACATTACATTTAGTGTGGACCCTCGTGGCCAGACAGGTGTCCTCAGGGCCTGTTTTAAGAAGGTCATACCAAGGATCATATCAAGGATCATTTAGCTATTTGATTTAGCCTTACTGCTATTAGCCCATAGAAACGCATTGAATAACAGATTCATACATGGAAAAAAACAGATAGTCGAAAAATGAATCAAAAGAAGTTTGTTTTAAAGTGTCTATCCTATATCTGAGAGACAGAAGAAAGATCAGGAAATCATTTATGTATTTTTGACCCATATTTAACAAAGGAAATTGGGCACTAAACTACTTCCATATATACTTCCATTCAACCAACATGTACGTGTTCGTGAAAGTCTCACCTTTCCATAGAGGGGTCATATCAGTGTGTAGCCCAAACCGTTCAGACGCTACAGACATTTACATGAGAAGACCCATTTACGGGACGTCACATGGTCAGACAAACACCACTGTAGCCCAGCCACCTTCCACCGCAGATACGGAAGACAGCCATTGGTGGATGCGGTGGATTGATATCTTTAGCTTAAACAGCTGGATTTTGATGGGAATATTTGTCTTATGCTAATTATATTTCCACAGGGGTTAATAAAGGAAAGCATGTTTCATAACTCATCTTTTCACACTTACATAAACACAGGACGACACGCACACAAACACACACATTCAGAATATTGCCTTAATCTACATCTGACAACCATAGAACAGTGCAGCATGTAGTCGGAGGGAGGCAGAGCATCAAAGGGAACAGCCTCTGCACCAGAAACACAAGATGATACACAACTCCTGGGCTGACAGCTACTCTGACAGCTGAGTGAAGCCGTGTGGATGTGGGTTAGAGAGACGTGTGTGCTGTGTGTCTGCTCTTTACATGTGGAGCCAGGTGTGTGTGTGTGTGTGTGTCTGTGTGCGCACATGCGTATTTCTGTGTGTAAGCGAGCATTTATATTTTGATGTATGCGTGTGTGTTTGTGTGTGTAGGAGGCTGTGTTGCCAGGCAACATGCACCAATTGTGTTTCCTTTGGTCGCCACGGAGACAGTGGCGGATGGGGCTTTGATGAGGGAGGTACACAATAACACTGTGGTCTAGCGAAAGGCCCTATAAACTCAGCAATATGAGACAACAAGGGAGTTGGGAGAGACATTCATCTATCCTCTCTACACTAACAGACCATCAGCAGCAAAGATGCGGTACACACATTGCTAGATAGAAGTGAAAATAATGTACTGATGGGACTGAAGCGTCCTCTAACAACAGGACTGGAAATCAAATGACTTGTTCATTCAATAAAAAAGAAGCACAAGACAACAGCGCTGTCAGCTCTTTGGCTGTATTTTGAGGACAGGTGGATCAATATTAACCAGAGTTAAAATGCTGAAATTGGATATCCATATTTACTCCAACGTTTTTCTCTTTTATTCTCTAGTCTAAACCAGCGGAGAGCAGTTCTGGCTAGAATAATGTGTTTCGACAATGCAGAGGTAGGTAATGATATGGGAGCTCCATATTTCCTCCAACATTATTTCAATATTGTAAAAATGTATTCCCTAACTCAGTGCAGAGCAGTTCTATTCCGTATACGGTTTTTCGACAGCGCAATATTGCAGTATAGGTCTGGGCGCTTGGTAAATACACAACTGTTCATTAATAATGAATGGTGTGGAACCTGATGTGGCAGATATGATAACATTCTATTCTCATTTAGCCCTCTCTGTTGTTCATTAGACGGAGGCATTGTTCTGGACCATTTGAATGATAAGGACGGTAATGTTGGCAATTATTTTCAGTTCATTTGCATACTGATCGTAATATTGCAGATAAACCAAGGTGAAATTGCAACTAATGTTATGACTACTGACCAGGGCCCGGTTTCACAAAAACATCTTAAGGCTAATTTAATTTTAGAACCATAGGATCCTATGATTCTAACGATGAATCACTTTAATGAATCATGGTGTTCATGTCCAATCAGACTGTATTACTGCAAATAACTAGCAAAAGGTTCATTCCCAAACCTCTCGTTAGCTTTAACCACGTCCATGAAATGGCTGATCAGCAGGGACTCAGTCAGACACCCCAGCCCTGGGTGCCTGTTCCTGGGGAGTGGAGGGAGATGCCAGCCCTGGGTGCCTGTTCCTGGGGAGTGGAGGGAGATGCCAGCCCTGGGTGCCTGTTCCTGGGGAGTGGAGGGAGATGCCAGCCCTGGGTGCCTGTTCCTGGGGAGTGGAGGGAGATGCCAGCCCTGAGAGAAGTTGCCTGTTCCTGGGGAGTGGAGGGAGATGCCAGCCCTGAGAGATGTTGCCTGTTCCTGGGGAGTGGAGGGAGATGCCAGCCCTGAGAGATGTTGCCTGTTCCTGGGGAGTGGAGGGAGATGCCAGCCCTGAGAGATGTTGCCTGTTCCTGGGGAGTGGAGGGAGATGCCAGCCCTGAGAGAAGTTGCCTGTTCCTGGGGAGTGGAGGGAGATGCCAGCCCTGAGATATGTTGCCTGTTCCTGGGGAGTGGAGGGAGATGCCAGCCCTGAGAGATGTTGCCTGTTCCTGGGGAGTGGAGGGAGATGCCAGCCCTGAGAGAAGTTGCCTGTTCCTGGGGAGTGGAGGGAGATGCCAGCCCTGAGAGATGTTGCCTGTTCCTGGGGAGTGGAGGGAGATGCCAGCCCTGAGAGATGTTGCCTGTTCCTGGGGAGTGGAGGGAGATGCCAGCCCTGAGAGAAGTTGCCTGTTCCTAGGGAGTGGAGGGAGATGCCAGCCCTGAGAGATGTTGCCTGTTCCTGGGGAGTGGAGGGAGATGCCAGCCCTGAGAGATGTTGCCTTGTACAGGGGAGTTGTAGAGGTAGGCATCACTCTGCGGGACTAGAAGTAGCTCCAGGCAGACCTCCCCCTTCAGGTGCCTGGTCATGGGGATTTGCAAGTGGGAGGTATCTGTCACCACTGGCTAACCCCCCTGAGGTTCTAATGGGGAACACTGCATCTCTGTAAATCTCTCCAGCTCCAATTAGTGGGTGTCAACCCAGCTCAGGCATGGCGTGGGCGCAGACAGGAAGGCGGCTTCTGCTGATCCAAGATCAGTTTTGGGCAGGAGCTTTTTGGTGAGTCACATAGAATTTTGGATGTGTTCCCTCCTCTACACAGTACACAACCACTCTGTCATTTTGTTATTCTGTTCATCTGTCATTCTGTCTACCTGCCTGTCTGTGTGCCTGCCGGCCTACCTACCTGCCTGCTTCGTCTGACTGCCTGCCTTGCTGACTTGGGGAACATTCCCAAGGTGGAATAGATCCTGGAGCCGCTGTGTGTTTGTACGTGTGTGAGCTGTCCACATTCCCCGCCCCTGGCCTCCCTCTAGTTCCATTAGCAACAGGCTAGCAGCCAGGGTGATTTACCACGGAGTTTGCTAAACTTATAAAAAGTGTCTTTACCCTGTCGATGCTGTTCTCATGGGCTACTAAGCACATGCTCTCTCTCGCTCTCTCTCACACACAAATACAGTTGTTGTTCATAACCTGTGATAAGGAGAGTGAGCTGGGCAGTCAAACGTGATACAGCTCAGTGCAGTGGCATGTGCAAATGGTCAACTTTAAGGCCATCTTCCCTAACTCAGCCATTCATCAACGCATCGATGACAATAATCCATAAAGCTTTTCAGCGACCTTTTCTCCGACCCTCAGCAATCATGTTTTGAAATCTGGACACTGAAACCTGGACAAATATCACTAGCTTTAAGGATTGATAGCATAGGAGAGGATGTGACTCTTGGTTTGAAAAATAGTTCTGTGTCTAGCCAAAGGAAATAAGGGGATCGGAGGGTCAGAGCTCTTAGAGCGCACTACAATCATGAACTCACTCAGAACCAGCTCCTCCAAACCGCTCTAATTCAACAACTGTAAGGCCATGGAAAATCAGATCTATTGTTAGATTCTCCATTGCTACCCTGTGTGTGTGCGTGCATGCATGTGTGTGTGTGTATGTCTACCGTGCATGTTAATGTGTGTATTATCATTTGGGTGGGACACAAGGGTCTAAAACATGCCACACACTCCAGTCTCCATACCTTCTCCTTTTGCATAAACTCATACACTCATACTCTCTCCTCTGACACACCATTAATGACTCATTAGGAAGTTGGCTGGTGGTAAAAGGAAGTTGATCATTAACCCTGTGGGCAAGGCAGCTGTGGTTGTCACGGAAACTGCTGGCTTCCCCCAGCTGGTGTTGGGGTTGGTTCCTTGTCAATCATTTGCTTATTGGTGAAATCAACCATCAGACAATATCTTTAAGTAAATCAATCATTAATTTATTAATGCAATTGCAGGCAGAAGTTGACAACGGGAACATACAGTGGGGCAAAAAAGTATTTAGTCAGCCACCAATTGTGCAAGTTCTCCCACTTAAAAAGATGAGAGAGGCCTGTAATTTTCATCAAAGGTACACTTCAACTATGACAGACAAAATGAGAAGAAAAAAAATCCAGAAAATCACATTGTAGGATTTTTTATGAATTTATTAGCAAATTATGGTGGAAAATAAGTATTTGGTCACCTACAAACAAGCAAGATTTCAGGCTCTCACAGACCTGTAACTTCTTCTTTAAGAGGCTCCTCTTAAATACACATATTTTAAATACTTTATATTAATCCACAAATCACATCACAGTCGAGAAGGTTTCAAACATTTCAAACGGTATGGATTTCTGGACACTTATGAATACAGATAGCACCACCTTCTCCACACAGCAAGGCTGCAAATGAGCAGTACCTCGCTAACGTTAGCTGCTTTGCCTTTGTTCTATGCAGGCCTGCAATCTGAAAGCCATGTACTGTCAGCTGATGTACATGGCTGAGTCTCCTGAAAATCAGCACCAAAAGCTTTCACTGTTAAAGCGTGACACGAGGGCTGGCATTTCAGTAACTAGTCATGCGCGCACATACACACACACACACACACACACACACACACACACACACACACACACACACACACACACACACACACACACGCACACACCTCAAATGATCTTCCAGTCCCATACATTTTCACTACACCTCCTCAGCCTCTGCTCCATCCATCTCCCTGTTGCTGCTAGCTGAGCTTATCGGCCTGCTGTTCAGCAGCTGTGGGAGAATGAAAGCAATGAAAGCCAGAGAGAGAGACACACTGCACGCCTTTCCACATCAAACCAACGACTGGGTCTCTTCTGGCATACGTTTCTGTTTGTTTCAAATCTGCGGGTGGGAGAATTCTGAACGAGACGTGACAGCCGCATATTCTCTTCTCCCTTCTAATATTCTTTGACTCAACAAGTGAAGGGAAGAGAATCGGCATGCTGTTTTTCCTAATGTGAGAAAGTAATACAGACTAGGTTTGAACATAATTATTAACAAGTTGGCTGCAGACCTGGGTTCAAATACTATTTGAAATCGTTCAAATACTAAAAGTGTTTGCTTTTAGCCTGCCTGGATGACAGAAAGGTGGGTTTTGCAGTTTTGAAAATATTAGTTAATTGAAACAGCCAAGGTCAATCAAGTCCAGATAAAGTATCTGAAATAATTTCAAATAGTATTTGAACCCAGGTCTGATTGGCTGAGTCAGCCCATGGATGGTGATGTAATAGACTTCTCATCCTGGAGGTGAGGTTAGGAACATTGAGAAAAAAATGGCAACAGTAGGTTCGGAGAGGAGAGGGACAGAGAGAGAGAGACAGAGATGCTAGAGAGAGAGACACGCTAGAGAGAGAGAGACAGAGATGCTAGAGAGAGACAAGCTAGAGAGAGAGACAGAGATGCTAGAGAGAGAGACACGCTAGAGAGAGACAGAGATGCTAGAGAGAGACAAGCTAGAGAGAGAGAGACAAGCTAGAGAGAGAGACAGAGATGCTAGAGAGAGACAAGCTAGAGAGAGAGAGACAAGCTAGAGAGAGAGACAGAGATGCTAGAGAGAGAGACAAGCTAGAGAGAGAGACAGAGATGCTAGAGAGAGACAAGCTAGAGAGAGAGAGACAAGCTAGAGAGAGAGACAGAGATGCTAGAGAGAGAGACAAGCTAGAGAGAGAGACAAGCTAGAGAGAGACAAGCTAGAGAGAGAGACAGAGATACTAGAGAGAGAGACAAGCTAGAGAGAGACAAGCTAGAGAGAGAGACAGAGATGCAAGAGAGAGAGACAAGCTAGAGAGAGAGACAAGCTAGAGAGAGACAAGCTAGAGAGAGAGACAGAGATGCTAGAGAGAGAGACAAGCTAGAGAGAGAGACAAGCTAGAGAGAGAGACAGAGATGCTAGAGAGAGAGACAAGCTAGAGAGAGAGACAAGCTAGAGAGACAAGCTAGAGAGAGAGACAGAGATGCTAGAGAGAGAGACAAGCTAGAGAGAGAGACAAGCTAGAGAGAGAGACAGAGATGCTAGAGAGAGACAGAGATGCTAGAGAGAGAGACAAGCTAGAGAGAGAGACAAGCTAGAGAGAGAGACAGAGATGCTAGAGAGAGAGACAAGCTAGAGAGAGAGACAGAGATGCTAGAGAGAGAGGCAAGCTAGAGAGAGAGACAAGCTAGAGAGAGAGACAGATAAGCTAGAGAGAGACAGAGATGCTAGAGAAAGAGAGAGACAAGCTAGAGAGAGAGAGACAAGCTAGAGAGAGAGACAAACTAGAGAGAGAAGCTAGAGAGAGAGACAGAGAAGCTAGAGAGAGAGAGATGCTAGAGAAAGAGAGACAAGCTAGAGAGAGAGACAAGCTAGAGAGAGACAGAGATGCTAGAGAGAGAGACAAGCTAGAGAGAGACATAGATGCTAGAGAGACAGAGATGCTAGAGAGAGAGACAGAGATGCTAGAGAAAGAGACAAATATGCTAGAGAGAGAGACAGAGATGCTAGAGAGAGAGACATAGATGCTAGAGAGAGAGAGAGAGTGCAAGAGAGAATAAGACAGGCTTGACATTTGATCTCATCTGTGGCACTAAAAGAACCATCACAAATTGATTTCCAGGAATAAGGGGCATGAAAGTGACACCGTGCTCTGTGGGGGTGATGCAGTGATGTGGTCGAGTGGGGAGCTTGAGTATGTTTTGGGTATTGCTCCATTCAGCATCCATGTAATTGTCATGAATCTGTATTGTCATGAATCTTGACCTGCAGGCAGAACTGAGTGATTTACACATAGAAATGTATGAAAATGTGCTTTTTGTCTTATTGAAGGTTAAGGTCAGACATTAGGGTTACCAGTGTGTTTAAGGTTAGTGCTAGGTTTGATGACCACATGGGTGTGCTAGCTAGTAACCACTTTGCAGAGCTGCCTCCAGGGCAACATTCATGACAATAAATGCCAGCCAGCTAAACATTCACTTCCTCTCATAATCCATATTGTTTGCAGGCCCCCCATCTTAATTTACTATTGACGTGTAGTCTTGTATGTACACACACATTTTAAATACTTTATTTGAATCCACAAATCACTTCACAGTCGAGTAAGATTCAAACATTTCAAACGGTATGGATATCTGGACACTTATGAATACAGATAGCACCACCTTCTCCACACAGCAAGGCTGCAAATGACCACTGACACAGAGCAGTACCTTGCTAGCTGCTTTCCCTCTGTCCTATGCAGGCCTGCAATCTGAAGGCCACCTACTGTCAGCCTATGTACATGGCCGAGACTCATGAATATCAGCACTATAACCAAGGCTGTTAAGGCGTGTTAAGGCTGTTAAGGTGTGTTAAGGCTGTTAAGGCGTGTTAAGGCTGTTAAGGTGTGTTAAGGCTGTTAAGGTGTGTTAAGGCTGTTAAGGCGTGTTAAGGCTGTTAAGGTGTGTTAAGGCTGTTAAGGTGTGTTAAGGCTGTTAAGGTGTGTTAAGGCTGTTAAGGTGTGTTAAGGCTGTTAAGGCGTGTTAAGGCTGTTAAGGTGTGTTAAGGCTGTTAAGGTGTGTTACGAATGTTAAGGCGTGTTAAGGCTGTTAAGGCGTGTTAAGGCTGTTAAGGCGTGTTAAGAATGTTAAGGCTTGTTAAGGCGTGTTAAGGCTGTTAAGGTGTGTTACAAATGTTAAGGCGTGTTAAGGCTGTTAAGGCGTGTTAAGGCTGTTAAGGCGTGTTAAGGCTGTTAAGGCGTGTTAAGGCTGTTAAGGCATGTTAAGGCTGTTAAGGCTGTTAAGGCGTGTTAAGGCTGTTAAGGCGTGTTACGGCTGTTAAGGCGTGTTAAGGCTGTTAAGGCGTGTTAAGGCTGTTAAGGCGTGTTACGAATGTTAAGGCGTGTTAAGGCTGTTAAGGCGTGTTAAGAATGTTAAGGCGTGTTAAGGCTGTTAAGGCTGTTAAGGTGTGTTACGAATGTTAAGGCGTGTTAAGGCTGTTAAGGCGTGTTAAGGCTGTTAAGGCGTGTTAAGGCTGTTAAGGCGTGTTAAGAATGTTAAGGCGTGTTAAGGCGTGTTAAGGCTGTTAAGGTGTGTTACAAATGTTAAGGCGTGTTAAGGCTGTTAAGGCGTGTTAAGAATGTTAAGGCGTGTTAAGGCGTGTTAAGAATGTTAAGGCGTGTTAAGGCTGTTAAGGCGTGTTAAGGCTGTTAAGGCGTGTTAAGGCTGTTAAGGCGTGTTAAGAATGTTAAGGCGTGTTAAGGCTGTTAAGGCGTGTTAAGGCTGTTAAGGCATGTTAAGGCTGTTAAGGCGTGTTAAGGCTGTTAAGACATGTTAAGGCGGTTAAGGCTGTTAAGGCGTGTTAAGGCTGTTAAGGCGTGTTAAGGCTGTTAAGGCATGTTAAGGCTGTTAAGGCGTGTTAAGAATGTTAAGGCGTGTTAAGGCTGTTAAGGCGTTTTAAGAATGTTAAGGCGTGTTAAGGCTGTTAAGGCGTGTTACGAATGTTAAGGCGTGTTAAGGCTGTTAAGGCGTGTTAAGAATGTTAAGGCGTGTTAAGGCTGTTAAGGCTGTTAAGGTGTGTTACGAATGTTAAGGCGTGTTAAGGCTGTTAAGGCGTGTTAAGGCTGTTAAGGCGTGTTAAGAATGTTAAGAATGTTAAGGCGTGTTAAGAATGTTAAGAATGTTAAGGCGTGTTAAGGCGTGTTAAGGCGTGTTAAGGCTGTTAAGGCGTGTTAAGAATGTTAAGGCGTGTTAAGGCGTGTTAAGGCATGTTAAGGCGTGTTAAGGCTGTTAAGGCGTGTTAACGCTGTTAAGGCGTGTTAAGAATGTTAAGGTGTGTTAAGGCTGTTAAGGCGTGTTAACGCTGTTAAGGCGTGTTAAGGCTGTTAAGGCGTGTTAAGGCTGTTAAGGCGTGTTAAGGCTGTTAAGGCGTTTTAAGAATGTTAAGGCGTGTTAAGGCTGTTAAGGCGTTTTAAGAATGTTAAGGCGTGTTAAGGCTGTTAAGGCGTGTTACGAATGTTAAGGCGTGTTAAGGCTGTTAAGGCGTGTTAAGAATGTTAAGGCGTGTTAAGGCTGTTAAGGTGTGTTACGAATGTTAAGGCGTGTTAAGGCTGTTAAGGCGTGTTAAGAATGTTAAGGCGTGTTAAGAATGTTAAGAATGTTAAGGTGTGTTAAGGCGTGTTAAGGCTGTTAAGGCGTGTTAAGAATGTTAAGGCGTGTTAAGGCGTGTTAAGGCATGTTAAGGCGTGTTAAGAATGTTAAGGCATGTTAAGGCGTGTTAAGGCTGTTAAGGCGTGTTAAGAATGTTAAGGCGTGTTAAGGCGTGTTAAGGCTGTTTAGGCGTGTTAAGAATGT
Organism: Oncorhynchus mykiss; assembly: GCF_013265735.2. NCBI lineage: Eukaryota > Metazoa > Chordata > Actinopteri > Salmoniformes > Salmonidae > Oncorhynchus > Oncorhynchus mykiss. The sequence continues at coordinate 55,265,778 of NC_048567.1, read as the reverse complement.
TAAGAATGTTAAGGCGTGTTAAGGCGTGTTAAGGCATGTTAAGGCTGTTAAGGCATGTTAACGCTGTTAAGGCGTGTTAAGAATGTTAAGGCGTGTTAAGGCTGTTAAGGCGTGTTAACGCTGTTAAGGCGTGTTAAGAATGTTAAGGCGTGTTAAGGCGTGTTAAGAATGTTAAGGCGTGTTAAGGCGTGTTAACGCTGTTAAGGCGTGTTAAGAATGTTAAGGCGTGTTAAGGCTGTTAAGGCGTGACACGAGGGAACGCTTTTTCAGGAACTTGCAACACACACAAGTTTATTTTACTCCTTTGTGGAGACCAAAGAATTGATTCCCATTCAAACACCTATTTACCCTAAACCTAACCCTTAACATAACCCTAACCTTAACCCTAACCGCCTAACCCTAATTCTAAAATATCCTTTTTTTTGTGTGGACCGGCGAAATGTCCCCATTTGTCCAAATTCTCCTTGTTTTTCTACCCTTGTAGTAAAACCAAACATACGCGCGCGCACGCACACACACACACACACACACACACACACACACACACACACACACACACACACACACACACACACACACACACACACACACACACACACACACACACACACACCCACCCCCACACCCACACCCAGTCTCCTCAAATTATCTTCCAGACCCATACATTTTCACTACACCTCCTCAGCCTGTGTTACCCAGAGTGTCAAAATGTTTTCTGTTTCCTGCTCTATCCGGCTCCCTGTTGCTGCTAGCTGAGCTTATCGGCCTGCTGTTCAGCAGCTGTGGGAGAATGAAAGCAGTGAATGCCAGAGAGAGAGACACACGCTACATGCTCTTCCACATCAAACCAACGCCTGCCTTGGAGGGCTAATAAAGAAGGGAAAAAGGAGGGAGAGGTAGAAAGGGAGAGAGGGTGGGAGAGAGAGGTGCTAAAGAGAGAGAGATGCTACAGAGTGACAGAGAGAGACAGGCTTGAAATTTGATCTCGTCGGCACTAAAACAACCATCAGAAATTGATTTCCAGGGCTAAGGAGCATGAAAGTGACACGGGGGGGGGGGGGGAGTAGTGAACTACATATGGAATAGGGTGCTATTTGGATCTCATGGACAGACTTTAGGCTTGGTCCCACAGTCTCCAGCTGTGCTAAATCTCATCAACATTAACAACCGTCAAGTGCTAAAAACATGTCTCTAACCAGAACAGCCCACTCCTGATGTGAACTGATGTGAACATTCCTGATGTGAACTGATGTGAACATTCCTGATGTGAACTGATGTGAACATTCCTGATGTGAACTGATGTGAACACTCCTGATGTGAACTGATGTGAACATTCCTGATGTGAACTGATGTGAACACTCCTGATGTGAACTGATGTGAACATTCCTGATGTGAACTGATGTGAACACTCCTGATGTGAAGATTCCTGTTGTGAGTGCATACAACTCCCATATGCAGATACCTTGAACATTTGCATACAACGTATTTGAATTGGGTATGCTGAGCCTCAATGAACTTAAACAGAGTTTTGGGTGATCAGATGTGCACTCCACAGCAGCCGACATTGACACTACATCGTATGAGCATTGGCATCAGGTGGGATAGAGAAGGTAATACCTTGCCTTACTTCATTTTTTATAGCAGTGTTGACATTAGAGAATATGGCCGAAAGATGAGACATGGGGGATGGAGAAATGAGTGAGAAACAGAAGCAGAGCTGAGGACAATCTCATTGGCACCTACTCAGGTTTCAGTATGAGGGATGTGTAGAACAGCAGACGGAGCAGAGTCTCTATTGTATTTCTCCCAAACCACCTCCACTCATCACCCGGACCAAACCATGTTTTTAGGAGAATACTTTTTCCCACAATTGGACAAACTGCACCAGGGGCCATTGAGTGATAGTTTCCCTTACATTTGGACTTTGCCTTACAGAAAACTTTTGACCTCTGTCATTGCCAACAAAGGTATATAAAAGTATTGAGATAAACTTTTGTTATTGACCAAATACTTATTTTCCACCATAATTTGCAAATAAATTCATTAAAAATCCTACAATGTGATTTTCTGGATTTTTTCTTCTGATTTTGTCCGTAGTAGTTGAAGTGTACCTATGATGAAAATGACAGGCCTCTCTCATCTTTTTAAGTGGGAGAACTTGGTGGCTGACTAAATACCTTTTTGCCCCACTGTACATGTGAGTTTCAGCATCGTACTCAGACTGCTGCTTCTTATTCATCTCCAACCCAGACTCAACTTTCAGAGAGGTATTGTTTGTTTCCGTCTTTCAGAAACACTTCAAAGCAAACAGAGGCAGGCAAATTCATCACCAGTAGAGAAATAAAGCACCAGGGATGAGGAAGCGTTTTGGCATCTTCCAGACGTGGCCCCGTTTTCCCAGCTGAAAGGTCAGTCTTCATTATTTCCCTGGCTCCAGCTGCCTCCTCCAGTCTCACTAAACAACAGCATGTGTCATTCCCACTTCTCTCTCAGCTTTGTCAAAGACGGGTTAAATCACAGGCACAACATCAACACTACTGTTCCAGAACATAGGAATAGAATCAGGTTCAAATTCTGATTCTATGGTTCTAGTTCTGCTTGGCTTGCCTTGACAGAGAGTGGCCAAGAGCTATATATGGCTCTTTCGTCACTCTATGGGCCATAGATACTTTTTAAAATTTCTGACAAGCATCAACTCTGACCTTTACATCAATGTCTCTGCTAGATCCTGAGTCTGACGTGGAGACACACGCCTAATAAACCCTCAAACTGCTCATCAAAAATGTGTTTGTTGTTCATGTGTCTCCGGATATGTGAAGCAGAAATTAGAAAAGGAGGCGAATGAGAGGGGGAGGTGTAGGTCTACCAGCAGAGATGTTTGTCTGAGAGAGATGGAGGAAGTCTGAGGGTTAAGCATTAATCAGAGAGAGAGAGATGTTATATTTGTATACCTCTCCTTGGAAAAAAGGTGAGCTGGCCCACAGGGCCATACATTCATGCTAATGGTCATCATATTCACTGGATCCAGATGGGTTTTACCTTGAGAGGATCTTTACAAATGGAGGTAAGGTTGGGAGAGACAGGTGCATTAAACTCTGTGATGGGGAGACCAGACACACACCAGACTTTGCCTGCCAGTCACAACCGAGGTCACACACACACTGAATAAGGCACCCAAACATCCCCAGTGCCGTTGGTTAATGCATACTTATGTAAGTAGGTTGGGGAGTCCGGGAGCAGGAAGGGTAGGCAGCATACAGGGGTGTGTGTGTGTGTGTGTGTGTGTGTGTGTGTGTGTGTCTGTGAGTGAGTGCATATGTGTGTATGAGTGTGTGGAGGTATGTGTGCATACATTCTTGCATATGTGTGTGTATGTGTGCCCATGTCCATCATCAAATAATCTGAGTTGATGAGGGCTCTTGGTAATTATTCTGATTTAGTTGAGGGGACACTAGAGGGTGTAGAGCATTGCAGTCAGTCTTCCAGTACAGTAAACAGGGACGCAGAGTGAGGTTGACACAGGAGTGAGAATCCATTCCTGTCCCGTCAATTTTTTCCCAGTACTGTCCTGATCCCAAAACAGTTCTACAACTCCGGCACATTCCTGTCCCGTAAATTTTTTCCCAGTACTGTCCTGATCCCAAAACAGTTCTACAACTCCGGCACTTTCCTGTCCCGTCCCGATTACAATCACTGCCGTCCCGTCTTAATTTCTACACGCAGAAATCAGAAATGCAAAAATCTGCTCTGCATGCGAGTAGCCATAGCAACTGCTACGTTTGGCTGCTTCTCAGCTCTCATGAGACAGTTGCCTGCCGTGCACACACAGCTTATGAGATTTTGGTTATAAAGGCAGCCCTTCTACTTACCCAGAGTCGGATGAACTCAATCGCTCTCTTGAAGGGTTCATCATCCCTTGACGAATGTCGGCATCCGAGGTAAAGTAGTGACTGCGCAGAGGCCATGGCTTCTGCGCAGTCAGAATGAGCGAGGCGTGAGAGTGTGCCGATTGAAGGAGGGGGGGGGAATTACCATTCTTTTGCATTTTTATTAAGCAATCTATCCGCAATATTAAAGCTGATCTACCCCCTAATT
>NC_048567.1:54894183-54959183 GCF_013265735.2 Oncorhynchus mykiss | reverse complement strand
AATCCGGCCCCCCTCCACTACCCTTCACCACCCAATCTGTCCTGGGTGTCTGACTTGAAAGAATAGCAGGTGGGTTGTTTTGGTTGAGCCCCATATGTGGGATGTTGAGAGGAAGAGATGTCTCCTCTTCCTCTAATCAAGTGTGCCTGAGCACACATGACAACAACATCCACTCTGCAGGCAGGCAGGCAGGGGCCCGTGTGGGCCATCTGTGGGACTGGGAAGGGAGCAGGAGTAGAGCAGGAGGGGGGACGGGGTTGCCCGTTCAAGGCCTGACACAGACACGCTGCATGGTGGCAGGGGACGGCCTGGTCCCCACCTGTCCCACTGGCGTGGCCTGAGAGGTGACGGAGAAGAGAGGGAGGAGGAGGGATAAACAGAAAGAGAGAGAGGGAGGGATAAACAGAGAAAGACAGATAGAGGTAGGGCTAGGATGAGGAGAGGCTTGTAGGAAGAAGCCTGAGGCGGGTGTTGAATAGGATATGTAGAAATAGGAGTGAGAGTGGAGGCTTCGGATAATAAAGAATAGAATAATTTGGAGACATTTTATAATTCTTTTCTTAAAAGGATCAAATGGAAACTGTAGAGCTGGAAAGTGTAAGTTCACAGGGAAGAGGAAATGGTGTGTTTGTTATCAAACACAGAGCTACATATAACACACCACATGGCACCGCATGGCAGACCTACATTGTACTTCCATGATGCAAAGCGGGAAAGCTCGACTGCAGTGATGGAGCATATGAGTAAGGGAGGGGTGTTTGTTTTCGCTCAGCCTCGTGAAGCCGTAGCCTAAGCCCCTCTGTCTTGGCAGTCAGGAGTCACAGGGTTAAACCCACTTGCCAAGTCCCTGCAAGCCTGGGCTGGGTGGTGCTGGGCGGTGCTGGGCGGTGCCTGGCCCCCCTGCTACTCCCCTCCACTGCACCTCCCCCTGCGTCTCCTCATCCCTCCTCTGCTCAGCCCAATTCAGATGTCATGTGTGTATTCTCCCCGGATCAAAGGGAGGTCACGTTAATTAACAGATTTCACACTCCTCTGCCAGCAAACACCCCCGTCTGTCCTCTCCTCCTTTCCTTCCCTCCCCTTCCTCCCCTCCCTTCCTTCTCCACGCCTCAGATTCGACGCAGTGTCAGAGAGGCATAAGACATGTTAATTACTGGCTCTTAATAAGCAAAAAAGGAAGAGCCAATCAGAGCGCTCGGCTAGGGGTCATAGCTGAAGGTCACGGCGGGGGCCTGGCCAGTAGGGGTGATCCATGAGTGACGAAGGTGATCCCCTGCCTTCATCCATGTCTTCCAGTGAGGGTGTTGGGTCAGGGATCCGATCACCTGGTGGCGATTATGAAAGGAAACTCTTGACTCTTGCCTCTGGGGGGGGGGGGGGGGTATGTGTGGTGAGCAGTGTGTGTGTGCATGTGTGTATGTGTGCATGCACGCATATGTGTTTGTGTGTGTCTATGGCCTTTTCTTGCTTGGGCAAAAGTCTGTCCTCCATCTTCTCTGCTCCGTCCTCTCTCCTCCGTGACGCGGAACCGATAAGTGGTCGAGGAATGTGTAATTTCGGAACATGGTCCTCCCCTCCTCGATAGCCTCCTTTTGACGATGAAGCACAAGTGTATCCCGCAGCGGAAGAGTGCTGATATCTGCCACACCACCTTTGAATCAGATGTTATATTGTCAGAGGAGAAAAGCATGCACACATTGAAAACTATATTCTACTTATCCTTTTATCTATATGATGTCTTGCACAACTAACTTAATTTGTTTTTATCAATTTACACATTTATTATCCACCCACGTAAACAGAATTTGCCTGATGATGCGCGAGCGGAGAAAGAGCTTATCATTTCATACAAGAGCATTTTCGTCCATGTTCAATCCCCTCGCCGCCTCTCAATTACCTTTGACCTTTTTCAAAAGGAGGCGAGGGAGGACAGAGGAGAGAGGACGCAAGAGTTGATCAAATCTAATTGAGAAAACTCCTATGATCCGCACCTGGTGCTCCTCTCTTCCAGATGCTGCCTGGGCTAGGAGACACCTTTGAAGGCACAGCAACTTTGGACCCCAGCCCAAATCACTGGAGTGCCTAGATGCCTTTTGAAGAGTTCCCTCTCAGTCCCATCACTCTTGCAGAGTGCACACAGAAGCGTCTCCAGTCTCCCATCGCTTGCAGACGTCCCAGGGTCCCAGCGTTTGGCATGGGCCGTAATCGTTTGTTATTAGTGACACGCCGTGTCCCACGCATACAAAATCAGCAGAAGGCAAGGGCAGAGGACACAGAGGACGGGAGGAAAGTGAGGTCTTGCATATTACTGACTGCCTGTCTAGCTGGCTGGGCGATAGACACGGAACCAGACATTGTGGGGCGTGTGGTACACAGGCACCCAGTCTGCATGATAATGGAGAAAGTTTGGACTGGAGAGGAGAGGAAACGGGGGAGGAAAGGAGAGGAGAAGAGAGGAGGCGGAGGAAAGGAAAGGAGAGATAGCAGTCAGTCCTGTTTCCTGCAAAAGTATAAGGCCTCCATCTCCACCCTCTTGGCACATAAGCCTTTACATGCCTAATAGTATTCCACCTCTGCCAGATAGAGAGAAACATAAAATTATATTCTGGGAATTTGACTACTGCTTGGATTGTGTTGATAACAATCAAATGTTGTCATCAGATGTGATGTGATGCTATGTTATGTTTTCTCCAATTCATGGAGGACAGGCATGCATAGCTGGATTGTGATGAGTATTATCTAAATATCTACTCCTCATCACCATGTATTTCACAGGATGTTGGCATCCAATTGGCTGGAGCTACATAATCCCTCCCTCCCTCCAACCAATCCTGTGTGGAATCTGAGGTTAGAGGTCACATTATTTTTACCAGGGTTCAGCCTAGAGGACTATGGGAAGGAAAGGCTGTCCCCTCATAAACACATTCCATTCCATTGATTCCATAGCCGGCAACATTCATTTGGACCACAGAAACGGTATATTTCTATGAGTATATTTAAATACACACTAATAATTAGATATTAAACTGATTAGGGTAGGCTGAGTGTGGCAATAGTCATGTAAACCCCTTACTCTGCTTATCTTAATCAGCGTAAGGTCAAAATCGATGTAAGCATACGCCAACTAGAAACACCTGGTTTTCTGAGCAATCTTTCTAATTATTAGGACCTGTAAAACAGCTTGATCGGAATTCAAGCGGTGTATTTGATCTGTGCGTGTGCCAGCACCGGTATGCGCAGGAGAAGTGAGTCTGGAAAAACTCAAAATATGCATCTTAGAAATAGTTTTCACATACAAACTTTATTTTGATTGCCATTTATCATAAACCCCATCGAGTAGCCTCATTTCAGATGTGTCCATGTAAACGGGATTATAGGGAAATACTTATTCTTGAAAAGCATGTCAACTTTTTAAATGAACTATATATTAATCTGACTATCATGTAACCGTGCTCAGGGATTTGGATTTCTCTAGGGTTGAATATGAACCAAACATGAATGGATATTGGTGATGGATGCAGTAAAGTGTTTCAGAACCATAAATGACTCACAAGAGGGTGGGACGGACTTATTTGTCTGTAGAAACCCTTCAACCAATGAATTCAAATGCATGCTTCTCTGTTATTGATCCGGAAATATCCTGTCTGTAATTAACTCACAATAAATCAATGGTAACTTTGTTCAGCAGCAGGCTAGCAGCACAGAGGTCAGTGTATTCAACCAGCAGGTTCACACCTGCCCTTCAGGCAACCAATCACCAATCCATGCCTTCCACAATCCTTAGAAAGAGAGAAGAAGAAGAATCAAATGGAAGATGGAGAGAGAATAAACAACAGAGAGTAGTAAAGGGAACTGTAGGGAACACATTAATACCCTCTGGAAACTCTTAACTCTGCCTGGACCTGGATCATGACTGCAGCTTCATTAGTGTTCCCACGTTAGTGTTCCCACGTTAGTGTTCCCACGTTAGTGTTCCCACGTTAGTGTTCCCACTCCCTACTGCTGTGTCTGTGTGTTACACTCCCTCCTGCTGTGTCTGTGTGTTACACTCCCTACTGCTGTGTCTGTGTGTTACACTCCCTACTGCTGTGTGTCTGTGTGTTACACTCCCTACTACTGTGTCTGTGTGTTACACTCCCTCCTGCTGTGTCTGTGTGTTACACTCCCTCCTGCTGTGTCTGTGTGTTACACTCCCTCCTGCTGTGTCTGTGTGTTACACTCCCTACTGCTGTGTCTGTGTGTTACACTCCCTCCTGCTGTGTCTGTGTGTTACATTCCCTACTGCTGTGTCTGTGTGTTACACTCCCTCCTGCTGTGTCTGTGTGTTACATTCCCTACTGCTGTGTCTGTGTGTTACACTCCCTACTGCTGTGTCTGTGTGTTACACTCCCTACTGCTGTGTGTCTGTGTGTTACACTCCCTACTACTGTGTCTGTGTGTTACATTCCCTACCACTGTGTCTGTGTGTTACACTCCCTACTGCTGTGTCTGTGTGTTACATTCCCTACTACTGTGTCTGTGTGTTACATTCCCTACTACTGTGTCTGTGTGTTACACTCCCTACTGCTGTGTCTGTGTGTTACACTCCCTACTGCTGTGTCTGTGTGTTACACTCCCTACTGCTGTGTCTGTGTGTTACACTCCCTACTGCTGTGTCTGTGTGTTACATTCCCTACTGCTGTGTCTGTGTGTTACACTCCCTACTGCTGTGTCTGTGTGTTACATTCCCTACTACTGTGTCTGTGTGTTACACTCTCTACTGCTGTGTCTGTGTGTTACACTCCCTACTGCTGTGTCTGTGTGTTACACTCCCTACTGCTGTGTCTGTGTGTTACACTCCCTACTGCTGTGTCTGTGTGTTACATTCCCTACTGCTGTGTCTGTGTGTTACACTCCCTATTGCTGTGTCTGTGTGTTACACTCCCTACTACTGTGTCTGTGTGTTACACTCCCTACTGCTGTGCCTGTGTGTTACACTCCCTACTACTGTGTCTGTGTTACACTCCCTACTGCTGTGTCTGTGTGTTACACTCCCTACTGCTGTGTCTGTGTGTTACACTCCCCACTACTGTGTCTGTGTGTTACACTCCCTACTGCTGTGTCTGTGTGTTACACTCCCTACTACTGTGTCTGTGTTACACTCCATACTACTGTGTCTGTGTGTTACACTCCCTACTGCTGTGTCTGTGTGTTACACTCCCTACTGCTGTGTCTGTGTGTTACACTCCCTACTGCTGTGTCTGTGTGTTACACTCCCTACTGCTGTGTCTGTGTGTTACACTCCCTACTGCTGTGTCTGTGTGTTACACTCCCTACTGCTGTGTCTGTGTGTTACACTCCCTACTGCTGTGTCTGTGTGTTACACTCCCTACTGCTGTGTCTGTGTGTTACACTCCCTACTGCTGTGTCTGTGTGTTACACTCCCTACTGCTGTGTCTGTGTGTTACATTCCCTACTGCTGTGTCTGTATGTTACACTCCCTACCGCTGTGTCTGTGTGACACTCCCTACTGCTGTGTCTGTGTGTTACACTCCCTCCTGCTGTGTCTGTGTGTTACATTCCCTACTGCTGTGTCTGTGTGTTACACTCCCTACTGCTGTGTCTGTGTGTTACACTCCCTACTGCTGTGTCTGTGTGTTACACTCCCTCCTGCTGTGTCTGTGTGTTACATTCCCTACTACTGTGTCTGTGTGTTACACTCCCTACTGCTGTGTCTGTGTGTTACACTCCCTACTGCTGTGTCTGTGTGTTACATTCCCTACTACTGTGTCTGTGTTACACTCCCTACTGCTGTGTCTGTGTGTTACACTCCCTACTGCTGTGTCTGTGTGTTACACTCCCTACTGCTGTGTCTGTGTGTTACACTCCCTACTGCTGTGTCTGTGTGTTACACTCCCTACTGCTGTGTCTGTGTGTTACACTCCCTACTGCTGTGTCTGTGTGTTACACTCCCTACTGCTGTGTCTGTGTGTTACACTCCCTACTGCTGTGTGTGTGTTACACTCCCTATTGCTGTGTCTGTGTGCTACACTCCCTACTGCTGTGTCTGTGTGTTACACTCCCTACTGCTGTGTCTGTGTGCTACACTCCCTACTGCTGTGTCTGTGTGCTACACTCCCTACTGCTGTGTCTGTGTGTTACACTACCTACTGCTGTGTGTTACACTCCATACTGCTGTGTCTGTGTGTTACACTCCCTACTGCTGTGTGTGTGTTACACTCCATACTGCTGTGTGTTACACTCCCTACTGCTGTGTGTGTTACACTCCATACTGCTGTGTGTATGTGTGTTACACTCCATACTGCTGTGTGTATGTGTGTTACACTCCATACTGCTGTGTGTATGTGTGTTACACTCCATACTGCTGTGTGTATGTGTGTTACACTCCATACTGCTGTATGTATGTGTGTTACACTCCATACTGCTGTGTGTATGTGTGTTACACTCCATACTGCTGTGTGTGTGTTACACTCCATACTGCTGTGTGTATGTGTGTTACACTCCATACTGCTGTATGTATGTGTGTTACACTCCATACTGCTGTGTGTATGTGTGTTACACTCCATACTGCTGTGTGTATGTGTGTTACACTCCATACTGCTGTGTGTGTTACACTCCATACTGCTGTGTGTGCGTCTGCTATGTACCCTGGCTCCATACTGTACTATGGAGCCAGAGAGCGGATAGTCCGGCAGGAGAGAGTTGGACAGAGAGGCCCTGGAGTCTATCTGCCATGGATGGAGCTCCAGGTGTATCAGCCTGCCTGCCTGGGAATTATGGAGGCAATTAGGCCGGCTCACATCTCCAAGCAACTGGAACCGGATCAGCAGCCAGCCGTCCACTAATTGGACCATTGTCTCTAAAGAAAAGAGAAAAAGGGGAGAGGCAGGGAAGATAAGTGTGGGAGATTACTGTTTGGCCAAAAACAGATCTCAGAAGGCTGCTCAGTGCTCAGCCACTGCTTGGGCTTTTATTTATTTAATTAAGGGTGGGATCTGTTGATTAGTGTTTGGATGATAATGGGTCTGCGTCCGAAATGGCATCCTATTCCCTATATAGTGCACTACTTTTGACCAGAGCCCGGATGGACAAGTGCACTATGAAGTGCACGTCATGATTTTGGATGAAGACTGGGTGTCCTGAAACTGTGCTGTGAATTCTGATTTGGAATGAGTGTTACAACATCCCTGAAGGTTGGTCTGTATTCCCGGTCTTCCCATTCCCTGTCTGAAACAACACATAGTCTGACAATGGAATCATGGAAAGAGTCAGTTAGCTCTGGCCTCTCCCTCACACTCTGCTCCAATGCCCTCCTCTCACTCCCCCAGCTTTGGAAAATTCCTCAATGGGCAACAGCCATTTTCTTTATTTAGGTTCACATTCTGCTCATAGGCCGACATCCTAAAATTGTCCTGCTTTACTTTTGTGGTGAATGGAAAGTCAGAGGATGAGTCATTCTGGGACGCACTGAACTCTCCAGAGAGAGCAACTGGGGAATATCTGTGTGTGTGTGTTTGTGTGTGTCACAGAGAGTGTCTGTTTCTCTCTCTCTCTGTGTGTGTGTGTGTGTGTGTGTGTGTGTGTGTGTGTGTGTGTGTGTGTGTGTGTGTGTGTGTGTGTGTGTGTGTGTGTTCTTGTGTCTGCATGCCCACTCACGTCCATGTGCGTGTATAAGTGTTGGTGAGGGGATGTCACAGCGAACGAGGGGGAGGAAACCAGGCCAACTGTCATGAGAGAGCTGGCGGTCAGACTTGACGTTCTGTCAGTGTACCTCTCTCTTTCTCTCTCTCTCTTTCTCTCTCTCTCTTTCTCTCTCTCTCTCTCTCCCTCTCTCTCTCTCTCTCTCTCTCTCTCTCTCTCTCTCTCTCTCTCTCTCTCTCTCTCTCTCTCTCTCTCTCTCCCTATCCCTCCCTCTCTCTCTCTCTCTCTCTCTTTCCCCACTCCTTCCCTCCTCCTCATCTCCTGTGCTGGATGATAACAGACACATGCCCCTCCCAGGCCACTCTGAGGCCACCACACTGCCACGTCTGCTTTGGTCACTGACTACAGCCTACAGTTGACTGCAGCTCGTCTGGTTATAAACCCACAACATGGACATTGTGTGTGTGTGTGTGTCATCCATCCCTATGAGGCCAATGACCATGTCTGTCATGTTGTCTTGTCTCTGTCCTTTCCCTTCACCCTGTCTCCCTCTGCTGGTCGTGTCAGGTTACCTTTTCTCCCCTTCTTTCCCCCAGCTGTTCCCTGTCTCCTCCTAACTACCCATTCACCCCGTTCCCCACCTGTTCCCTTTTTCCCTCTGATTAGGTCCCTATATCTCCCTCTGTTTCTGCTCCTGTCCTTGTCGGATTCTTGTTTGTTTGTGTTTCATGCCTGAGCCAGACTATCGTCATGTTTGCTGTAACCTTGTCCTGTCCTGTCGGAATCTGCCGGTCTATCTGAGCCTACTTATGTTTTGTTATTAAAGAAGCTCTGTTTAAGTTAGTTCGCTTTTGGGTCCTCATTCACTCACCATAACAGAAGAATCCGACCAAGAATGGACCCAGCGACTTCGGATCCTCTCCACTCAGCCGTCGGGATCCAGGGAGCGATGCTAGGCAGACACGAGCAGGAAGTGTCTGCTGCTCGACATGCCGTTGAGACCCTGGCCACCCAAGTCTCCAACCTCACAGAACAGGTTCACCATCTCCGCCTCGATCCACCGGCCACTTCCAGGGCTTTCGAATCTCCGGAGCCCAGAATCAATAACCCGCCGTGTTACTCTGGGGAGCCCACTGAATGCCGCTCGTTCCTCACCCAGTGTGATATTGTGTTTTCTCTCCAGCCCAACACTTACTCCAGGAGCACTGCTCGTGTCGCCTACGTCATATCTCTCCTTATTGGACGGGCTCGTGAGTGGGGCACGGCAATCTGGGAGGCAAGGGCTGAGTGTACTAACCAGTATCAGGACTTTAAGGAGGAGATGATACGGGTTTTTGATCGATCTGTTTTTGGGGAGGAGGCTTCCAGGGCCCTGTCTTCCCTATGTCAAGGTAATCGATCCATAACAGACTACTCTATTGAGTTTCGCACTCTTGCTGCCTCCAGTGGCTGGAACGAGCCGGCTTTGCTCGCTCGTTTTCTGGAGGGTCTCCGCGCAGAGGTAAAGGATGAGATTCTCTCCCGGGAGGTCCCTTCCAGCGTGGATTCCCTGATTGAACTCGCTATTCGCATTGAGCGACGGGTTGATCTGCGTCACCGAGCTCGTGGAAAGGAGCTCGCGTTCTCCGTTGCCCCCCTCTCCGCATCACTACCATCTTCCTCTGCCGGCTCGGGAGCTGAGCCTATGCAGCTGGGAGGTATCCGCATCTCGACTAAGGAGAGGGAACGGAGAATCACCAACCGCCTCTGTCTCTATTGCGGTTCTGCTGGTCATTTTGTCACTTCATGTCCAGTAAAAGCCAGAGCTCATCAGTAAGCGGAGGGCTACTGGTGAGCGCTACTACTCCTGTCTCTCCTTCAAGATCCTGCACTACCTTGTCGGTCCATCTACGCTGGACCGGTTCGTCAGCTTCCTGCAGTGCCTTAATAGACTCTGGGGCGGAGGGCTGTTTTATGGACGAGACCTGGGCTCGGGAACATGACATTCCTCTCAGACAGTTAAGGGAGTCCACGGCCTTGTTCGCCCTGGATGGTAGTCCTCTCCCCAGGATTCAGCGTGAGACGCTACCTTTAACCCTCACTGTTTCTGGTAATCATAGCGAAACCATTTCTTTTTTGATTTTTCGTTCACCTTTTACACCTGTTGTTTTGGGCCATCCCTGGCTAGTTTGTCATAATCCTTCCATTAATTGGTCTAGTAATTCTATCCTCTCCTGGAACGTCTCTTGTCATGTGAAATGTTTAATGTCTGCTATCCCTCCTGTTTCCTCTGTCTCTTCTTCACAGGAGGAGCCTGGTGATTTGACAGGGGTGCCGGAGGAATATCACGATCTGCGCACGGTGTTCAGTCGGTCCAGGGCCACCTCTCTTCCTCCACACCGGTCGTATGATTGTAGTATTGATCTCCTTCCGGGAACCACTCCCCCCCGGGGTAGACTATACTCTCTGTCGGCTCCCGAACGTAAGGCTCTCGAGGATTATTTGTCTGTAGCTCTTGACGCCGGTACCATAGTCCCCTCCTCCTCTCCCGCCGGAGCGGGGTTTTTTTTTGTCAAGAAGAAGGACGGGTCTCTGCGCCCCTGCATAGATTATCGAGGGCTGAATGACATAACAGTTAAGAATCGTTATCCGCTTCCTCTTATGTCTTCAGCCTTCGAGATCCTGCAGGGAGCCAGGTTTTTCACTAAGTTGGACCTTCGTAACGCTTACCATCTCGTGCGCATCAGGGAGGGGGACGAGTGGAAGACGGCGTTTAACACTCCGTTAGGGCACTTTGAATACCGGGTTCTTCCTTTCGGCCTCGCTAACGCTCCAGCTGTCTTTCAGGCATTAGTCAATGATGTCCTGAGAGACATGCTGAACATCTTTGTTTTCGTTTACCTTGACGATATCCTGATTTTTTCACCGTCACTCCAGATTCATGTTCAGCACGTTCGACGTGTCCTCCAGCGCCTTTTAGAGAATTGTCTTTTTGTGAAGGCTGAGAAGTGCACTTTTCATGCCTCCTCCGTCACATTTCTCGGTTCTGTTATTTCCGCTGAAGGCATTAAGATGGATCCCGCTAAAGTCCAAGCTGTCATTGATTGGCCCGTCCCTAAGTCACGCGTCGAGCTGCAGCGCTTTCTCGGCTTCGCGAACTTCTATCGTCGTTTCATCCGTAATTTCGGTCAGGTGGCCGCTCCTCTCACAGCCCTTACTTCTGTCAAGACGTGCTTTAAGTGGTCCGTTTCCGCCCAGGGAGCTTTTGATCTCCTCAAGAATCGTTTTACATCCGCTCCTATCCTTGTTACACCTGACGTCTCTAGACAGTTCGTTGTCGAGGTTGACGCGTCAGAGGTGGGCGTGGGAGCCATTCTTTCTCAGCGCTCCCTCTCTGACGACAAGGTCCACCCATGCGCGTATTTTTCTCATCGCCTGTCGCCGTCGGAACGTAACTATGATGTGGGTAACCGCGAACTGCTCGCCATCCGGTTAGCCCTAGGCGAATGGCGACAGTGGTTGGAGGGGGCGACCGTTCCTTTTGTCGTTTGGACTGACCATAGGAACCTTGAGTACATCCGTTCTGCCAAACGACTTAATGCGCGTCAGGCGCGTTGGGCGCTGTTTTTCGCTCGTTTCGAGTTCGTGATTTCTTATCGTCCGGGCTCTAAGAACACCAAGCCTGATGCTTTGTCTCGTCTCTTCAGTTCTTCAGTAGCCTCCACTGACCCCGAGGGGATTCTCCCTGAGGGGCGTGTTGTCGGGTTGACTGTCTGGGGAATTGAGAGGCAGGTAAAACAAGCGCTCACTCACACTCCGTCGCCGCGCGCTTGTCCTAGGAACCTTCTTTTCGTTCCCGTTCCTACTCGTCTGGCCGTTCTTCAGTGGGCTCACTCTGCCAAGTTAGCCGGCCACCCTGGCGTTCGGGGTACGCTTGCTTCCATTCGCCAGCGTTTTTGGTGGCCCACCCGGGAGCATGACACGCGTCGTTTCGTGGCTGCTTGTTCGGTCTGCGCGCAGACTAAGTCCGGTAACTCTCCTCCTGCCGGCCGTCTCAGGCCGCTTCCTATTCCCTCTCGACCGTGGTCTCACATCGCCTTAGATTTTGTCACCGGACTGCCTTCGTCAGCGGGGAAGACTGTTATTCTTACGGTTGTCGATAGGTTCTCTAAGGCGGCCCATTTCATTCCCCTTGCTAAGCTTCCTTCTGCTAAAGAGACGGCACAAATCATCATCGAGAATGTTTTCAGAATTCATGGCCTTCCGTCAGACGTCGTTTCGGACAGAGGTCCGCAATTCACGTCTCAATTTTGGAGGGAGTTTTGCCGTTTGATTGGGGCTTCCGTCAGTCTCTCTTCCGGCTTTCACCCCCAGTCTAACGGTCAAGCAGAACGGGCCAATCAGACTATTGGTCGCATCTTACGCAGTCTTTCTTTTCGCAACCCTGCGTCTTGGTCAGAACAGCTCCCCTGGGCAGAATACGCCCACAACTCGCTTCCTTCGTCTGCGACCGGGCTATCTCCTTTTCAGAGTAGCCTCGGGTACCAGCCTCCGCTGTTCTCATCTCAGTTCGCCGAGTCCAGCGTCCCCTCCGCTCAGGCTTTTGTCCAACGTTGCGAGCGCACCTGGAAGAGGGTCAGGTCTGCACTTTGCCGTTATAGGACGCAGACTGTGAGGGCTGCTAATAAGCGTAGAACTAAGAGTCCTAGATATTGTCGCGGTCAGAGAGTTTGGCTCTCCACTCAGAACCTTCCCCTTAAGACGGCTTCTCGCAAGTTGACCCCGCGGTTCATTGGTCCGTTCCGTATTTCTCGGGTCATTAATCCTGTCGCAGTTCGACTTCTTCTTCCGCGATACCTTCGTCGCGTCCACCCGGTCTTCCACGTCTCCTGCATTAAGCCCGTTCTTCGCGCCCCCGCTCGTCTCCCCCCCCCCCCCCCCCATCCTTGTCGAGGGCGCACCCATCTACAGGGTCCGCAGGATTTTGGACATGCGTCCTCGGGGCCGTGGTCACCAGTACCTTGTCGATTGGGAGGGGTACGGTCCTGAGGAGAGGAGTTGGGTTCCCTCTCGGGACGTGCTGGACCGTGCGCTGATCAAGGATTTCCTCCGTTGCCGCCAGGTTTCCTCCTCGAGTGCGCCAGGAGGCGCTCGGTGAGTGGGGGGGTACTGTCATGTTGTCTTGTCTCTGTCCTTTCCCTTCACCCTGTCTCCCTCTGCTGGTCGTGTCAGGTTACCTTTTCTCCCCTTCTTTCCCCCAGCTGTTCCCTGTCTCCTCCTAACTACCCATTCACCCCGTTCCCCACCTGTTCCCTTTTTCCCTCTGATTAGGTCCCTATATCTCCCTCTGTTTCTGCTCCTGTCCTTGTCGGATTCTTGTTTGTTTGTGTTTCATGCCTGAGCCAGACTATCGTCATGTTTGCTGTAACCTTGTCCTGTCCTGTCGGAATCTGCCGGTCTATCTGAGCCTACTTATGTTTTGTTATTAAAGAAGCTCTGTTTAAGTTAGTTCGCTTTTGGGTCCTCATTCACTCACCATAACAATGTCGACAGCCCTGTAAGCTTTCCTAAAAATGGGGACAACCTCTAAACACAGGGGGAAATATCTGCCCCAAGCGAGCCACATCAGAACCAATGCTTTGTGGTTTCACGGTGCAGGTGAAAGAATAATGTTTGCAGGGAATGATTTAGATAGACGTGCCCTTTAGAAGTGTTTACAAAAGATGTATATGACATCACTCCAAATGCAGTGTTAAAAGGCAAGGATGGTATTTTTGTCATTACATAGATTTATAAGCATTTTCAAGCTCCTACCCAGAAAAACGGGAACATTCCCACTTAGTTTTTTTTTCGAACATTAAGATGATAAAGTCCCATGTTTTTGATGACAAAGTTTATCATTTTTTTTTAAATGAAATATCCTTGGAACGTTTTCCTTACATTCACTAAAATGTTGTGCAAAACATCTTGAACAACCACCACATAACATTCCCCCAAAGTTAGGTTTCCAGGTAATGTAATAAAAATGTACCAGCAATGTTTCCCAGCAAACCAGAACTGAAATGCCAATAATGTGCAAAGCTGTCATCAAGGCAAAGGGTGGCTACTTTGAAGAATCTCAAAAAGATTAAATATATTTAGATTTGCTTATCACTTTTTTTGGTTACCGCATGATTCCATTTGTGTTATTTCATAGTGTCGTCACAATTATTCTACAATGTGTAAAAATGGTCAAAATAAAGAAAAACCCGTGAAGGAGTAGGTGTGTGTCACGTCCTGACCATAGAGGGCCTTTATTTTCTATGGTGGAGTAGGTCAAGGAGTGACTGGGGGGTTAGTCTAGTTTATATTTTTCCCAACACAGTAGCATTTTGTCCACCTGTGGGTTATGGGATAGTGTTTATGTTTTGAGTTAGTGTTGTAGTCACGGTTTGTTGTTTGTTAGTTTATTGTTATGTCTTTGCTGAAGTTTCACTTCTTCAATAAATGATGTGGAACTCAACATATGCTGCCCCTTGGTCCGTTTCTACCAACGAACGTGACAGTGTGTCCAAACTTTTGACTGGCACTGAATTTTCTCATGTTCCCACATTGTTTTCACCAAGCTGTTCCCAACACCTAATGAAACATTCTGGGGAACATTTAAAGAACAGATGAAATGTGTTCTGGGAACGTTCTTGCAACATTAGGCAAACGTTTCTATAATTCTATAATCATCACGACTGGACAGTTTTTGTGTTATGAGAACATTTTGCTTATATACTCCAATATGGGCAGCTGCAGCCAGGTATGGCGACCGGAGTATGGGTGAGTGAGTGTGTCGAAAGGAGTGTGTAAATGGAAAGTGTATCAGCTAATTGGGCAGATTTGTTGCCTCTCAAGACCGTTTTGCCTGGCTGATTGGGCTGCACTACGAGTCGATAGTAAGCCGGCAACCAGTACTCCGATGTTGTGCCTTCCGACTATCAACAACACCGGGACACAGTACCCTTCGCTCTGTCTTGACAAGAAATACTGTCTAGCAGCGGTATGGGATGTAGCGACCTAGTAGCCAATATTAAGGCGATAGTCACAGTAAGCACACGCATACAACGCATGAAGCAACACTACACCCATCATCAATACCTTCAAATTATAACTGAAAATGTATCATTATTTGTGTAAAACTAACAGTGAAATACAACTCAGACTCATCCTCTTTCCACAGATACACTGCTTTCCACACAACACTACTTTCCTTTCCACAGACCCACTCCTTTCCACACAACACTACTTTCCTTTCCACAGACCCACTGCTTTCCACACAACACTACTTTCCTTTCAACAGACCCACTCCTTTCCACACAACACTACTTTCCTTTCCACAGATACACTGCTTTCCACACAACACTACTTTCCTTTCCACAGACCCACTCCTTTTCACACAACACTACTTTCCTTTCAACAGACCCACTCCTTTCCACACAACACTACTTTCCTTTCCACAGACCCACTCCTTTCCACACAACACTACTTTCCTTTCGACAGACCCACTCCTTTCCACACAACACTACTTTCCTTTCCACAGACCCACTCCTTTCCACACAACACTACTTTCCTTTCCACAGACCCACTCCTTTCCACACAACACTACTTTCCTTTCGACAGACCCACTCCTTTCCACACAACACTACTTTCCTTTCGACAGACCCACTCCTTTCCACACACCCACTACTTTCCTTTCCACACAAATAATCCCAAACTGGTCAAATATACATGTCACACTGTGTGGAGTGGTCTAGTTGTGATTAGCTATTGTGTAGAACTCCTTCCCTCAGCTGCACACCTGTTTTAAGGAGACCCCAATCAGGACCTTGAACAATACCCATTTGAGCCAGAGGCCTTGAGTCAGAGGAAACACGTGCAGTCATCCCCACATCTGTGTGTAGTCATCCCAACGTGTGTTCCCCCTCTTCCTCTTCCTCTTCCCCTTCCTCTTCCTCTCGGCTCAGGGCCTGATAAGAGAGAGAGGAAAAACACAGGATGAAAGACAAGGCAGCCAGCCATGGGGGTGCAAGGTTTTCCAGCCACGTGGACTACAAGCTCTATGGAGCACAAAGGCATATTGTTCTCCTCAGAAACTCAAGGAAGCTGCTTTTGTGATTTTGTCAGGACATTTTCCTTAGCTGAGGAGAAACGGGGCCCTAGGTAGAGGTAGAGTGCCTGTGCAGTTTTATTGGTCTTGTTTAATGTTTTATGATAACGAGCTTGGGGCATGGGAGTAGAGGGAGAGAGAGAGGTCTCAGCCTTTTGCAATTATTTGCATGGGACGGGGGGCACACGACGCCCTTTCAAGTGCTGCATCAAAGGAGTGTGGAACATTTTAAACTTGCCTTTGAGTAAAGTTGATGGACCCAGAACCACTCTCTGTTTGAATATACAGTATAAGAGACCCAAATAAGAACAATTCCAGTTAAACTCGGAAGTGATGTGGTACAATAATACAGACTGAAAACTCCCTCAAATTAAAATAAGTGTTTAAATTCAGGAGAGTGAGAGGGGAGAGCAAGAGAGAGGGGAGAGTGAGAGGGGAGAGCAAGAGAGAGGGGAGAGCAAGAGAGAGAGGAGAGCAAGAGAGAGGGGAGAGCAAGAGAGAGGGGAGAGGGGAGAGCAAGAGAGAGGAGAGAGCAAGAGAGAGAGGAGAGCAAGAGAGAGGGGAGAGCAAGAGAGAGGGGAGAGCGAGAGAGAGAGAGGAGAGCAAGAGAGAGGGGAGAGCAAGAGAGAGGGGAGAGCGAGAGAGAGAGGAGAGCGAGAGCAAAAGCCAAAGAAGCAGAGCGATAGAGAGAGAGACACCGTGACACAAAGAGAGAGGCAGGCAGAAAGAGGCTGATTCCAGTAAACAGTGAGCCTGAATTGATGTTCAGTGAGATGGAAGAGGAGAAAAAAAAGAGGCTGCCATTCGAGATAAGCCACTGGGTTCCTCCTCAGACCTCTGTATGTTTACACTGAATTATTTAAGGCCTACAGTACAGCCAGCTGCTATAACAGCAGCCACATCACGTGAATGTGGAACACACACAAAGAGATAGCCATGTAAGCACCACTATTGGCTTTTTGAATCTCATTGATAGCTCTATAGCGCTCGTCAGCAATATCACAGATTGGCTATTTCATAGAATGTGTCGATGATAATGTTACAATGTACCGGATTAGATGTCAGTCCGAAGAAGATGTTGTTTTAAAATGAGAGGCCGTGGTGTGTTGCTTGAGGGCTTCTCTGTTTGGTAAGAGGATTTTGATAACAATATGTGTGGGTTGTGAGTAGCCTATAGTGTATAGTCAGGGAGAGAAAATGGAGAGGGGCGGAATAAATGGTTGAAATACCTTTCACCCATAAGATCCTTAACTTTCAATATTGAAATTTTGCTTCATTTCGCTGTGGTAATTTTGACAGACTTTTAATAAAATACATGTCCTTATTGTTGTTGTTGATGGGGCATCACTAAACCACTGAAGAGTATATGGTTGAACATAAACAATACAATGGTCATTACAGAATATTTCAACCATTCCTGCTAGTGCTCGATCTTATGTTCTCCACTGTAGAGGGAAGGGTCAGAATGCAGCTACAGTTCATCCCTAGCTCAGTGTGGGAAGCCTGTTCATACTTTTCAGCCAGTGTCCAGTGATCCTCCGCAGCCCACATCCCACAGCCATATTGTTATCACTCTAGCAGTTTAGGAAATGGAAGATTGAGCTCAGCTGGTTTCGTGAAAAGGTTCCTAGAGGGAAGAGGCAGGAAGCATATGTGGGAGAGAGGGTAGGATGTGTGTGAGAGAGAGAGAGGGAGGGAGGGAGATATTGTTGGAGAGGGAGGATAGAGAGATAGGATTGGTAGAGCGAGAGAGTAGAAACACAGAGGTAGAGATAGCCATGCAGAGTGTGCTAGAGTGTGTGTATTTTACCATTTGACCCTTTGAGTACCTGTAACAGGGAGATAAGGTAAATAGAGCATTGTCTCTGGCCCTGTAGATAGCCACTGTAATTGCCTCATTTATCGGTGTGAGTTAGACTGGATTTAGACAGGGAACTTTTTTCCAATGCTCTCCAGCTTAGTGTGACCCTTCACTGACCCTTGGTCCTCTGGAGGTCTGACCTCTGACCCTTGGATAAATAGGCCAGTCTTTAGAGCAAACAAACCTTTACAGATAATACCCTTTCCTCACTATCTAGCCAAGCCGTACCACGTTGTGTGATTTTCACTACTCTTTCCAGCACATATTTTTTATTATAATGTTAAGCATTTCCATCAATCATTTCACAAAAAAATGCTATATATATGCCAGTGTACTGTACTGTATGTACACGATAAAACAAGCTGACATGGCCCGATAACATAGATTTCCAAGATTTTCCTCTTGTAGGGCAATAACCGTGATTCTGATATCTGCTACAGACCACTGACTTTGTAAGCAGGCTGAGGGGTAGAAACTTGAGACAAGGATTCAACATATGAATAAGAGAACAAGCCCTGACCACCTCACTAAGGAGGCTATTTGGCCGTTTAGGAGGCTCACTGCTGGAACCGGCTCAGAGTCCCCTCTCAGTCAGAACATGCATTTGTTGAATAGCTCAGCAGCTAAACAACCATTTCAATTTGTTCAGCACAGTCTCCCCCTTTGTCTCCTTGCTTGTGGGCTTCAGTTTTGCATTGACTTGTTACAGGCTGCTGCCAAACTCAACATGGATGTCGCAGCCAAGGGTTTGTACAGAGGGAGATTAAAGGAGAGGAGACACAGCCGTACCCAGTTTACCACCACTCTGGGGTATGAAAACAGAATCATATTGCCACAGTGGATTGTAACCATCCCGTTGTAAAGAGCTGTGTGTGTGTTCGACCTTTTGTATGTGTGTATGCAGGACGAGTGTGCATACGGTATGTGTTTATAGGTGTGTGTGAACTGTTCTATGCGTGTGGGATGGCCAGATGGTTAAATGTTTATGAGGCAGTATGCTCCTGGCTGTACTGGGATCAGGACATTACATCCTGCCATTCTTAGGAGGGTCAGGGGAAGTCACAGTGGAAGGGACAGGGGGGCCTGTGTGTGTGAGCAACTGAGTATGAGTAATCCACACCTGGTGCCGTCCATGCCTGTTGGCTTGAATCAGAGAGACTACATTTTGTACATTGTCATTCTGAAACATACATTTTTTTGAGTGAGAAATGTGCGTCTGAATCTACCAAAATGTTCAGTTTTTTGTTGTTGTTGTGTTGGTTGATTTGCTGTCCACTCACCTCCAGAATCAAAGGGTCTGGTGCAGAAGCACATCCCACAGCACTACAGGGGAAGTGAAGTTCAGGATGTATTTAGTTTCCCTCTCATTCATAACCAACTAGCGAATGGCAATGGGATGGGGGATGAGCACACCGGGCATCCTCCTTATAGTAGAAGGCAGAGGGATGTGGAGTGTTGTTGGAGCAAACAGGAACTAAAATAACACATTTGCACTCATTTCCTGTTGCCAGAGGGGCCACTTCCTGTGTCAAGCCACATATGCCACATGACCCTCTCAACCCTCATAACCCTCCATGCCCCCCCATACTCCATACGCCCCCACGTCCCCCTCGCAGCTTACTCCCTATGTAGTGAATATTATCTTCCTGTGTTTAATGCATCTGCCTCCTCCTTATTGTGTCACTATTTTTTACCCAGCTTGCTGTAATATTTAGAGAAAGCAGAAGGGGGAAGGTCAGCAAAATACAACCATCCATCTTGCTGGGACTGGGACTGCACATAGCAGCATGGCAGGAAGACTGACTACTGTATGGATTGTGGTAGTGCTCATTTTTCTCAAATGGAATTGGAATTTTACAGTACAGTGGAGTACAATATAGAGCACATGGAAGTTCTACTATGGAATCAAAATGCCAGGAAGATCTCAGTAGGGAATTTCATATTTTATATTAGAACTGAAAAGATAGCTGAGTCTGCATCAAAAATAACCTCCCATAGGGCCTCCCGGGTGGCACAGTGGTCTAGGGCACTGCATCGCAGCGCCAGGCTCTGTCGCAGCCGGCCGCGAACAGGAGGTCCGTGGGGCGACGCACAATTGGCCTAGTGTCGTCCGGGTTAGGGAGTGCACGCTATCCAGGTCACCAGGTGCACAGTGTCTCCTCCGACACATTGGTGCTGGCTTCCGGGTTGGATGCGCTGTGTTAAGAAGCAGTGCGGCTTGTGTTACGGAGGACGCATGGCTTTTGACCTTCGTCTCTCCCGAGCCCGTACGGGAGTTGTAGGGATGAGACAAGTAACTACTAACAATTGGATACCCCGAAAAGGGGGTAAAATACTTTTTTTTTTTTTAAATAACCTCCCATAACTACATGATAAGTAATCTCTGCCTCTCCTCCTACTATGAGTCCCTTTTCTGTCTATCCCCCCTTTCCTAGCTCTGTTCCCCCTTTCCTAGCTCTATCCCCCCTTCTAAGCTCTGTTCCCCCTTTCCTAGCTCTATCCCCCTTTCCTAGCTCTGTTCCCCCTTTCCTAGCTCTATCCCCCTTTCTAAGCTCTGTTCCCCCTTTCCTAGCTCTATCCCCCTTTCCAAGCTCTGTTCCCCCTTTCCTAGCTCTATCCCCCCTTTCCTAGCTCTGTTCCCCCTTTCCTAGCTTTATCCCCCCTTTCCTAGCTCTACCCTCTTTTCCTAGCTCTACCCCCTTTCCTAGCTCTACCCCCCTTTCCTAGCTATATCCCCTCTTTCCTAGCTCTATTCCCCCTTTACTAGCTCTATTCCCCCTTTCCTAGCTCTATTCCCCTTTTCCCAGAGATGAGCTGGAATTTTTGCAGACCTCATATATTCTACGGTTTCTCATGGGGAATTTTCTGACTCCCATCTTCACTGTTTTGTGTTTCATTTCCTCCATTCTCTAGATGAAGTCTTGTGGGAGGAGGGCCTGGAAATGTTTACAACTTCCAGCAGCAGACGCAGATAGCTCTGGGAGTTGTGTACACAGACACACACACACACACACACACACACACACACACACACACACACACACACACACACACACACACACACACACACACACACACACACACACACACCGCATCAGTCTAACACATAAAGGCCTAGGAGGTCTCTTTACTGCGAATTATGGATTATCTCCTTCTATCATCTTGGTTAATTAAATTACCTGTTTTTTTTAATCAGCCATCCACCACAGGGCTCAGGCATGTTAAAATAATAACCGCTGTGTCGTAATTTCACTTTAACCAACACACTAATTTTAGGACTGTTATTATGCTGTAAAAAAAAGGCATGGGGAACATATTTCATTAACTAATTTAGCTGTGGTCATCATCCTACTGCCATCCATGTCCATTGTTGTTTTAGGGGGGCCATAACATGTTGAACTTTAATCGATTCAAGGTATATTTTATTTAATAGAATGATGATGATTCAATGCATGAAATGCTTCAGCTTAGATTTGGTACATTTTATTGTTCAAATAAATAATGAATAAATTCCAAAAGTCTTGATACAGTGTTTGCATTCAAGGTCAGGATTTGATATAAGGAATTATACCGTGACATTGAGGGGGTCAAATGTATTTTTAAGGGACCTCCTACAGTATGTGTGCACACACTCTATTACAAACACCACAAGTGTAATGACATTCATCCTACAAAGTGGCATGTGGCAAAGTGGGTGGGGTTATATCCTTCCTGTTTGGCCCTGTCCGGGGGTGTCCTCAGATGGGGTCACAGTGTCTCCTGACCCCTCCTGTCTCAGCCTCCAGTATTTATGCTGCAGTAGTTTATGTGTCGGGGGGCTAGGGTCAGTTTGTTATATCTGGAGTACTTCTCCTGTCCTATTCGGTGTCCTGTGTGAATTTAAGTGTGCTCTCTCTAATTCTTTCTTTCTCTCTTTCTTTCTCTCTCTCGGAGTACCTGAGCCCTAGGACCATGCCTCAGGACTACCTGACATGATGACTCCTTGCTGTCCCCAGTCCACCTGGCCATGCTGCTGCTCCAGTTTCAACTGTTCTGCCTTATTATTATTTGGCCATGCTGGTCATTTATAAACATTTGAACATCTTGGCCATGTTCTGTTATAATCTCCACCCGGCACAGCCACCCCACATAGCCTGGTTCCTCTCTAGGTTTCTTCCTAGGTTTTGGCCTTTCTAGGGAGTTTTTCCTAGCCACCGTGCTTCTACACCTGCATTGCTTGCTGTTTGGGGTTTTAGGTTGGGTTTCTGTACAGAACTTTGAGATATCAGCTCATGTACGAAGGGCTATATAAATACATTTGATTTGATTTGATTTGATGTATTCATGGCTGCCAAGGGAAGCCAGCCAGGCTTCCTAAAAAAGATTCACAATAAAAAAAGAAACAAACATATTCCTTCAATTCGAAAGAGGCTGAATCTATTTCACCAGAGAAAGCTTCCGAACGAGACAAACAGTGTCCCTCTGTCTTAGTACCTGTAGCCCATGTATCTGATACTGTCTGGCCAAAAAGTGTATGACATGTCACATTCCTTTTGGCCAGACAGCATCAGATACATGGCCTACAGATACTAAGACAGGGGGGCACTGTTTCACTCACTTTGATGTTTTCTTCGGTGAGATTGACGAGACTTGCTGTCGGTCAAAACTATCTATATATTCAGAGACAACCTACCAGATCTCAGAATGTCGGGGGGGGGGGGGGGGCATTACAGTTTATGCCAGACATGCCATTTTATTTCGCCTGCATAGTGGACATTACAGGCCTGTACTGGACAATGAGGTTTTGTGGGTCAGGGGAAGTGGCTGACATGGACCTCCAGAGAGATATCTGGGAATATTCAGCCAGCCAATTCATCACATTTCTGTTTATTCCTGGTGGGAGAGATGATGAGTCAGTAGCAATAGGTTTCTGTAGTACAGTCACTGACACAACACAGCAGCTGTGTTGAGCAGTGATGAATAAGATTAGAACCTGCTTATTCACTTCGTTTTATCGCTCACTGTAGCTGGACAAGTTTGGATTAGTATGCTCAGAAATGTCACACCCGATCAGTGATAACAGTTCATTGTTTTGGATCAGAGCCATGTTATGCCAAGCAGCTCTTAGCTCTCCTAAATGTATACTTCAAGTTAAATACTTGCAGGATGTCTTAATATGCACATACAGTTGAAGTCGGAGGTTTACATACACCTTAGCCAAATACATTTCAACTCAGTTTTTCACAATTCCTGACATTTAATCCTAGTAAAAATTCCCTGTCGTAGGTCAATTAGGATCACCACTTTATTTTAAGAATGTGAAATGTCAGAATAATAGTAGAGAGAATGATTTACTTTTATTTCTTTCATCACATTCCCAGTGGGTCAGAAGTTTACATACACTCAATTAGTATTTGGTAGTATTGCCTTTAAACTGTTTAACTTGGGTCAAATGTTTCGGGTAGCCTTCCACAAGCTTCCCACAATAAGTTGGGTGAATTTTGGCCCATTCCTCCAGACAGAGCTGGTGTAACTGAGTCAGGTTTGTAGGCCTCCTTGATCGCACACGCTTTTATAGTTCTGCCCACAAATTTTCTATAGGATTGAGGTCAGGGCTTTGTGATGGCCACTCCAAAACCTTGACTTTGTTGTCCTTAAGCCATTTTGCCACAACTTTGGAAGTATGCTTGAAGGTCATTGTCCATTTGGAAGACCCATTTGCGATCAAGCTTTAACTTCCTGACTGATGTCTTGAGAAGTTGCTTCAATATATCCACATACTTTTTCTGCCTCATGATGCCATCTATTTTGTGAAGTTCACCAGTCCCTCCTGTAGCAAAGCACCCCCACAACATGATGCTGCCACCCCCGTGCTTCACAGTTGGGATGGTGTTCTTCGGCTTGCATGCCTCCCCCTTTTTCTTCCAAACATAGCGATGGTCATTATGGCCAAACAGTTCTATTTTTGTTTCTCCAAAAAGTAGGATCTTTGTCCCCATGTGCAGTTGCAAACTGTAGTCTGGCTTTTTTATGGCGGTTTTGGAGCAGTGGCTTCTTCCTTGCTGAGCGGCCTTTCAGGTTATGTCGATATATGACTTGTTTTACTGTGGATATACAGTGGGGCAAAAAAGTATTTAGTCAGCCACTAATTGTGCAAGTTCTCCCACTTAAAAAGATGAGAGAGGCCTGTAATTTTCATCATAGGTACACTTCAACTATGACAGACAAAATGAGAAAAAAAATGAATTTATTTGCAAATGATGGTGGAAAATAAGTATTAAAATAACAAAAGTTTATCTCAATACTTTGTTATATACACTTTGTTGGCAATGACAGAGGTCAAACGTTTTCTGTAAGTCTTCACAAGGTTTTCACACACTTGCTGGTTTTCCCATGTCAAGCAAAGAGGCACTGAATTTGAAGGTAGGCCTTGAAATACATCCACAGGTACACCTCCAATTGACTCAAATGATGTCAATTAGCCTATCAGAAGCTTCTAAAGCAATGACATCATTTTCTGGAATTTTCCAAGCTGTTTAAAGGCACAGTCAACTTAATGTATGTAAACTTCTGACCTATTGGATTTGTGATACAGTGAATTATAAGTGAAATAATCTGTCTGTAAACAATTGTTGGAAAAATTACTTGTGTAATGCACAAAGTTGATGTCCTAACCAACTTGCCAAAACTATAGTTTGTTAACAAGAAATGTGTGGTGTGGTTGAAAAACTAGTTTTAATGACTCCAACCTAAGTGTATGTAAACTTCCGACTTCAACTGTATTTCCCCTACATAGGCGAAGGGAAGGGGCATTGGAAAATGTTTTTTTAATGCCTGGCTGTAAAAGAATGTCAAGTGGGCAGTTGATGCGTAAGCAACATCATAAACCATGTGGTCATGGCACTTAACAGGAAGACAACGACGTAGCTAGAATGTCAGAGACGTGAAGACCTGACCTAGTGTGCCTCCCAAATGGCACCCTATTCCCTATACAGTGCACTTCTTTTGACCAGGGCTCATGGGCCTATTTGGGATGCAGACCTACTGTTGAAACTACTGGCTTGATGACAGTGTCCATTTCAATTAGGGAAATTAGCAATGACTGAGAAATCTGACAGCAAAATCTCCTCTCTCACCAAGGGACATTTACTGAATTGATATGCTGTATAAGACCCCTTTTCTTCTACATAATTGCTCCCTAATTATCCATTAGTTATTCGATTACCCCTTTTAATCTGAAAGTCATGGGCGCGGGATGGGCTGGCTCTGTAAATGGCGGCTCAGGCTCAGTCATTGACGAGTTAGTAACTGCCCTAATTAAGGAATATGTTACTCACACACTGAACCCCTGAGAGACATTTTACATGTTGGTGGGCCATAGATATTCATGAGATTCTCTCATTTGTAATAATAAAGCTCGGAATTGCGGGGGAAATGGTTCTATGGTTATGGCGGTCGCTCTCTCTCTCTCTAACGACTAAACCTTATTTCTCAGTCAGCCATTACCTAGTCAGAATAATGTGCTGCTCTGCACAATGGAAGTGGTTTGAGCGCCGGTGCAAGGAGCCATTGTTAGGCTGTATTCCTCATTCTTAGATCTAGTCAGAGGTCTTTATAATGAGACTCCACTCTCAGAGAAGAGGTTAGGAGTTACACATGGGAGCAGTGAGGTGTTTCTACACTAAAGTATATCAATGGTCATTTGTTGTCGGTTGTAAACGCATGCAGCAGAAACACAAAATACCAGCCAGAGCCAGATTCTACCATTTATTACACATACTGTATTACATTCTTAAATAAAAATGCTCCACTGAACAGTTCTTGCATAGATATCTTACAATACCAATTTAAAAAAGAATTATGAAACAGACCAGTAACAAAAATAAAGTTTTCTTCTTCCTTAATAAAGAACATTACCATACTAACATCATATAATACAAATAATAATATTTTTCAACACTTTGTACAGCAAAAATAAAAACAAGGAGAAAAAGAACCCAAGAGAAAACTGAAAAGGAAATGACCATGACAATGACAGGAGGAAGGGAGGCAGGAGGGAGGGAGGGAAGGAGGAGGTGTGAGGAGGGAGGGAAGGAGCAGGGGTGAGGAGGTAGGGAAGGAGGAGGGGTGAGGAGGGAAGGAAGGAGCAGGGGTGAGGAGGGAGGGAGGGAAGGAGGAGGGGTAGGGAGGGAGGGAAGGAGGAGGGAGGGAAGGAGGAGGGGTGAGGAGGGAGGTAAGGAGCAGGGGTGAGGAGGGAGGGAAGGAGGAGGGGGTAGGGAGGGAGGGAAGGAGGAGGGGTGAGGAGGTAGGGAAGGAGCAGGGGTGAGGAGGGAGGGAAGGAGGAGGGGTGAGGGAGGGAGGGAGGGAAGGAGGAGGGGTGAGGGAGGGAGGAGGGGTGAGGGAGGGAAGAAGGAGGGTTGAGGGAGGGAGGGAATGAGCAGGGGTGAGGAGGGAGGAAGGGGGTCAGGAGGTGTGAGGAGGGAGGGAAGGAGGAGGGGTGAGGGGGGAGGGAAGGAGCAGGGGTGAGGAGGGAGGAAGGGAGGCAGGTGGGGTAAGGAGGGAGGGAGCAGGGGTAAGGAGGGAGGGAAGGAGGAGGGGTGAGGAGGAAGGAAGGGAGCAGGGGTGAGGAGGGAGGGAAGGAGGAGGGGTGAGGGAGGGAGGGAGGCAGGAGGGGTGAGGAGGGAAGGAGCAGGGATAAGGAGGGAGGAAGGGAGGGCGGGAGGGATGGAGGGAAGGAAGGAGGAAGGGAAGGCGTGAGGGAGGGGTGGAAGAGCAGAGGGTGAGGGGTCAGGGTCTGGTAGGAAGGAAGGAGAGGTGATGTTGTTGTTGGCATTATAGAGCCCCTGCAGAAGGAGTAAATGACAGAGGTGACAATGGAAAAGGTGTTCCCACTGTGTCACTGGGCTTCCACAGATGTACCAGGTGTAGAGGCTGGACTGGGACTAGACTACCTTGTGGAGGCTCAGCCGTACTGTAGACGGTCTGAGAAAAGCACTGGTGGGTTTAGTTCTGCTCTACAGGCTGAGGTGTGTTGTTGGCTGGGTGGGTGCCCCAATAGAAATAGAATTAGATTGGAATTTGAGTAATTCTATTTCTATGTGTGGCCCCTTGACTGAGGATAGTTATTACAGCTACACATCCTGGTTCTGTCTGTCTGGCCATGAGACTCTCCACTTAGCAGAGGGTAAATAGAATATAAAGTCAAGTACTCTAACTCACCTCCTGAACTTGACACATGTCCAACACCTCATGAAGACAAAGCCATAGAGATTAATCAACATTTATCAAGATGTATCTTCCGCTAACAGCACATGTCAGAGTGTGATGCCTGGGCCCCAGAGTTGGATGGATAAGGATTGGGGGACAAAGGGAAAGAAGGGGTGAGGTGGAGGGATACAGAGACAGGGGGGAAGAGTTTTGTCAATCCCTTATATACTGACACATCAAATATGGACAAACACAGCAGATACAGACACACTCCCTGATGCAGATGTACAACAAAAAGAACCATGAGTTTCAACATCCCAAACAGGACCAAATTAGTCACCTGTTACATAGCAATGAACAGAACCTCTTGAACCGTCAAAACAACTGTCCAACATTATCTTACCATGCCCAGTTGCCATTGGCTGTTTAATGACAGTAGAGGGCCTATATCATGCTAATAACCTATTAGTGTGATTGGCTAAAAACTAAAAAGGAGCTACCTTATTGGTTCTTGTGGTTAAGTGCATCAGGAAGTGTCACAACATGTTATGTGGATATTTGACATTTGAGTGCTCCAACAGACTATGCTAGCATTAAGTAAGTAGGTACACTATGGAGTGTGCGCAGTAAGTTCATGTAGTGAAATGGTATGCTTGAGAAGATAGAACAACAGGAACATTAAAAGAGTGTGTGAGATGTATGTAGGAGTCGAAATGCTGAAGCACTGTTGCCTAGTAGTGCACAATACCCTTTAAGTTCCACCTAAAGTGTTGTGGTTAAAATGGGTCTACAGTAGGTCTAACGACTAATGTCTAATGTCTATGGACATTCTAGTGGCCTACAGAACTGTTATCAGACCCACTGTAAACCAGTCACTACCCATACGAGCTCATTGAGTTGAAGAGCTACTAATGTATCTATCTACAAAGCTGCCAGAAGCCTCACCAAAGTGACAACCCTACCTCATGGGGACCGAACGTGTGAGGCTTCAAGTTTCGGGAATGCTTAAGGTAGGTAGGTGTATGATGCAATCGTTCTTGGGATGGTTTTCGCAGGCAACAGTTAACCTAACAGAGACTCGACGGTCCACCTCAGACATGACAGTTTGAAATATTACACTCCACTGTACTATGTTGCACTGTACTAAGAAGCTAATTGAACTAAGTCTACATTAGAATTGGTAGGCTGCTAGTTAAGTCACCCTTGAATTGGGCACCCTAAAGAGACTACACAACCATATTTTACAACCATGAATGGACCATGAGTTCGGCCACACTGAACACCAGACAAGAGATTGTAATGCAGGAAGAAGTTGGGTCAGGGTTGGGTCAGGGTTGTGGAAGGGGGGGAATAATGGTGGAATAGTACTGGACAGTAAAACGAGTTCATTCTTTCTTTCTCTCGCTCTCTCTCTCTCTTACTCTCTCTCTATTTTCATTCACAGCAGTTTACTTGTGAATCTGCAAATCTTTGGGTGAAAGTGTATACGTGTGCGTTCAGCGTTCCTGCAGTTGGTTGTGCATGGATCGCTTCTGTGGGGTTATAGAGAGAGGGAGAGATGGAGAGAGGGATAAAGGGCTATTAGAATGGCACTTGTAGAGTGCAGAAGGAGGGGGAGTGGGGGGTTGTGTTGTAAATAGCTATAAGGGCCTGTAGGATTAATCATAATCTCATTTTAATCGCTAATCCATGAGATAAAAAGCACGGCTAATTTCATCATCATTTGGTTAATCCCTGGGGTAAACATTTTTTTTCTCTTTGTCAAAAAATATCTCTTCAATTTCGATCACTTTCTCAAATAAATATATATCTCTCTGGCTTTACGATAAACTGCTGCTAATGTACTCTTGTTTGTTCTGTGGCAGATTCCACACTGGTTTCATAACAGTACTGTGGACCGTTGAAATGAAACCATTTTGGCTCGCGGTCCCTGATGTTTTTTCCCCCAGATCTGTTTCCCTGTGACCAAAAGCCTTTCTCATTAGTGGAGTGCGACTGGAGAGACTAGAGGAGCCTCCACAGAGTAGCCTGCTGCGCTAATGCTAATCAGAGCTGTGGGATACTAGTGGCCAGGAAACTATACAGAGGAGCATCTCCATGACAGCAAGCAGTGTTTTAACAGGCGAGGGAAAGGGAAAGGGGCCTAGCTAGCTTCTTCTGGTGAGAATGCCACAGGACTGAAATAGAATAGGACTTTTCATTTGAAGTGAGGTTTTAGACCTGTCAGTGTGTACGCAAGAGGACTAAAATTGGGCTAATTTGGATTTAAACTGTGTGCTGCTATCTTTTTAGCATGCAGGCCTGTTACGGGCTAAATTACCATGACCATAGTATCCATTTTCTGTTACCCAGCAGGCTTTGCTGCAGTGGAAGCCGTAGAAACGGCTACAACCAGAAGTGAACGTCTACTAGAACATAAGAGTGCTTGAAGAGTTTTCATGTTTTTGAACCTATTTGAAGTGCCAGTGAAGTGCATGGTGTATGGTTTTTTGAGTTTGAGTGTTTGTTTTTACATCATTCAGCTCTATGAACCCAAATGAATGTGATTTGTGTGGTTCGTAAAGAAAATAAAATGTCAGAAACAAAACTAAAACAAATACATTATTGTCAGCTAAAATTAGACAGATTATAAGCTCCCCTAAAGTGAATGAATCAACCAACATACAGTACAATCCCAGTCTCCCACACTGTTAGTTTCAAACCAGTCTACTGGTAGTAGTATTCTTTCTCACAATGCAGATTAGATTCACAATGTACCCTAAGGATGTGCCGTGCTATAGCTCGCATTGGGACACACACAGACATACCATTGCAATTCCGGCAAAAAGTGCCACAAAAAAACCCCATATGATTGTACGTTGAAGGGGAGGGGGAGGGGGGGTGGGGGCGTAATAGAAACAAATCCCCCTGCATTTCTCTAATTTTGGCATTACCTTGCATCATCCACCATGGCAATAAAAAAATAATCACTGTAGCGTTAAAACAAAACAAAACAAGAAGAAAGAAGTTCCAACTAAAAAGTGGACGCAAAACACAAAGATCATCTTAATCTCTTGTTTCACTTCGTCTTTTTGTTGCCGAGACACTGTGTTTGTGTTTGTAGAGAAAGAGCTGTTGCTGCGCCAGTGGTGCCAATAGGTCTGGTGTGGAGGCGGTCCACTTCCCAGATACCGGTGTGTTCTGTTCCAGACCCTGCCTGGCTCCAGGGTAGTTCCATGCTGGACGTTTTTGGTATTGATTGTTCGGAGCTCCACCGGCCCACCTGAGGGCAGCTCTGGGATCGTCTGCGAGATTCTGGCATGGCTGATACATGAACGTTACTATAGAGACAGTAATGGCATCTTCTCTGATAAAGCAGCCATTACAATTGGTGTGAGGAGGCCAGAGTGGGTGTGTATGCGAGAGGGGAAGGAAGTGGTACAGTAATAGTGACAGTATTAGTGATAGTGGTGTTGGTATTAATGCCCTGATTGCAAGGCTATGTAGGACTTCATAGATCCGGGGCATACAGGTGAGGAATCTGGTCCCATGGTGTAGAAGCTGATTGTTAACATACAGAGACTGAGAGACCTAGGCCTGATTTGTGGTGATTGATTGAACATGAGAACAAGCTTGATTTCTCATTTCAAAGCCATTACCTCCAGCGGAATAAGATAGTCTTTTACAAAACAACAATTGCAAAAAAATCTTACAGAGAAAAATTTGGAGCAGAACAAATAATTCCGGGAAGCGATCTGAGTGTGTGTGAGAGGCTGCCATGCAGTGTTTCGTTTTCCAACTCTGTTCATGAACTAAATCATTATTTGAGTCTTATCTCAAAGTGGAGCCATGAGCAAAGAAACTGTTCTGTGTGTCGTTGTATTTGTGTCTGTATGGTGTGAGTGTGTGAGAGACAGATTTTTACATTTTTTATTCAGTATTTTTATGCAGGTTTTTTTTCTCCTTTGTATTCTTTTTTTCAGTTTTTGTTGTATACTTTATGAAAAAAAAGCACAGATAACATTGAAAAAGTCAGTGCAGACAATGGATACGAAACAGGCAAGTCTCTCTGGGCTGATGAGGCCATGTTGTCCTTTCTACTACCCAGAGAGTTGGGTGTCTTTAGTCCCAGGTTCATGTTCAGTAGCCTATCAAGTTCCTAGTCTCCCAAATAGGGTGTGTGGTCACAGCAGACCAGCCTCCCAGGCCCCTCCCCCGCCATACTGGAGGAGGTAGGGGGTTCCAAGGTGTATTTCCAGAATCCACACAAACAAAGCAAAAATACCATTTCCAGTTTTATGTTGTGTTTTGGCCCTGGTTTGGTGCTGATGCCTCGAAGGTCACGCCAAGGTTTGCTTTTAGTATCACACAGGAGAAACACAGAGTGGAAAACAGAGGTCCTTCTCTTTCATTTCAGGCCAACAATACAAATCCTTTTTCTTTCAGAGTTTCTTGTGATTTCTTTTTTATTTTTTTTTATCTCCTTAACTGTCAGTGCTAAATAGCAGGTACTGAGTTTAGCCTGTGTTTACGGGCCGGGGTGCGTTCGTTCGATGTTCCTCCCTTCCTGCCATATGTGCACATTCTTTCTCGTTTGTACTTAAAATGTTTTTGTTTTTTTTCATTCAGTGAATTTTTAAGAAATTTCAGCTGAAAGAAAACAGACCATCATTCTTAATAATAATAGTAATAATTAATTGTCTTTAAAAAACAAAGGCAAGAAAGTGTCGCTGCGCATTTGTTAGTTGTTGCCTGTGAGGTGGCAGGAGTGAAGCTGAGCGAGAAGAGCAGAGCGCCTCCTACAGGAGAGCCTGAGAGATCCACAGCAAGGTGCCTGTGGGTCACAGAGCTCACTCTCTGGAAGTGTCAGACCCTACTCCCACAGACAGGCGGCGCCACTGGCGGATTGCCCACTAGTTCCATTGGTCTCCCTCGTCTCGCTATTTTGGCATTGTTGTTATTTCACACGGTATAGCTTGCTGAGGGTTGACATATAGCTGCAGTTTGTGGGTTCCTATACAAGAGACACAAATTGGGATGGGGTTGGGAAACAGCACACCAGAATAAAATGGCCAATAGTTATTGTTGGTTTGTGTGGCCCATTGTTACTTCTGCAAGTCACGGACGTTTGGCGTGTCAAAGGAAAGCAGTTCATAATTCTGGGTGAACCATTTCCTTTCCCAAGTTGCTCCATAGTTTAAATGTACAGAAAAGAAACATTGGATTGTAAATGGGTCGTAACTGGATCAGCGGATTGGTTTGGCAGTGTGTGAGTTCCCAACCCTGATTGGACAAGGCATGGCTAATCGGATGACACGATGAAAGAGAATTGGTTGTAGACTGTTGAGTAGAAGTGTGAATCATGGAAGTGTAAATAAAAAAACAAGCTGCTCCTCGACTCTTTCACTCCATCACTCCATCACTCCATCCGTCCTCGCCGACCAGCCGTCTGTCTGGAGTCGTGGCGTCCGTCTATCCAGCGTGTCATCTCCCATAGTGCTTTGCTCCTGGTGTCAGGTCTTAGGTGGGTCTCTGAGGGCAGGGTCAGCCTCTGGATGGTGAGAGCCGAAGCTGCTGTGTGGGCCGTCTTCCATCCTGCTTACTTATTCTCTCCTTCTATCTCTCCTTCTCCCTCTCTTCTTCCTCACAATCCTCCTCCTGCTCCCTTAGATGTGCCTCTTCATGTGCAGGGCCAAGTGGTCTGACCTGGAGAAACACCTGGAGAGAAGGAAAAAAAGAGAGGTTGTCAAAATCTACTCAATAACAGTTGGCATGTTAAAGGCATGTCATGTGCAACCAGAGGACAAAAAACTCTAGACCACATTTACTCCACATACAGAGACTCATACAAAGCTCTCCCCCGCCCTCCATTTGGCAAATCTGACCATAATTCTATCCTCCTGATTCCTGCTTACAAGCAAAAACTAAAGCAAGAAGTACCAGTGACTCACTCAATGAGGAAGTGGTCAGACGACACAGATGCTAAGCTAAGACTGTTTTGCTTGCACAGACTGGAATATGTTCTGGGATTCTTCTGATGGCATTGAGGAGTATATCTCATCAGTTACTGGCTTCATCAATAAGTGCATCGATGATGTCGTCCCCATAGTGACCATATGTACACACCCCAACCAGAAACCATGGATTAGAGGCCACATCCGCACTGAGCTAAAGGGTAGAGCTGCTGCTTTCAAGGGGCCGGACTCTAACCCGGATGCTTATAAGAAATCCTGCTATACCTTCCTGACGAACCATCAAACAGGCAAAGCGTCCATTCAGGACTAAGATCGAATCGTACTACACTGGGTCCGATGCTCGTCGGATGTGTCAGGTCTTGCAAATTATTACGGACTACAAAGGGAAGAACAGCAATGAGCTGCCCAGTGACATGAGTCTACCAGATGAGCTAAATAACTTCTATGCTCGCTTCGAGGCAAGCAACACTGAAGCATGCATGAGAGCATCAGCTGCTCCGGTTGACTGTGTAATCACTCTCTCCGTAACCAATGTGAGTAAGACCTTTAAACAGGTCAACATTCACAAGGCCGCAGGGCGTGTATTCCGAGCATGCGCTGACCAACTGGTAAGTCTCTTCACTAACATTTTCAACATGTCCCTGACTGAGTCTGTAATACCTACATGTTCCAAGCAGACCACCATAGTTCCTGTGCCCAAGAACACAAAGGTAATCTGCCTAAATGACTACCAACCCGTAGCACTCACGTCTATAGCCATGAAGTGCTTTGAAAGGCTGGTCATGGCTCACAATCAACACCATTATCCCAGAAACCCTAGACCCACTCCAATTTACATACTGCCCCAACAGATCCACAGATGATGCCATCTCTGTTGCACTCCACACTGCCCTTTCCCACCTGGACAAAAGAAACACCTATGTGAGAATGCTATTCATTTACCCAAATTCCTTGGTGTCCACATCACCAACAAACTAACATGGTCCAAACACACCAAGACAGTCATGAAGAGGGCACAGCAAAGCTTATTCCCCCTCAGGAGACTGAAAAGATTTATCATGGGTCCTCAGATCCTCAAAAGGTTCTACAGCTGCACCATCAAGAGCATCCTGACCGGTTGCATCACAGCCTGATATGGTAACTGCTCGGCCTCCGACGGCAAAAGACTGTTCTCTCTGCTACCGCACGGCAAGTGGTACCGGAACACCAAGTCTAGGTCCAAAAGGCTTCTTAACAGCTTCTACTCCCAAGCCATAAGACTCCTGAACAGCTAATCAAATGGCTACCCGGACTACCCCCACCCCCATTTTTACGCTGCTACTCTCTGTTTATTATGCATGCATAGTCGCGTTTACCTCTACCTACATGTACATATTACCTCAATTACCTCGACTAATCTGTGACCCCGCACATTGACTCTGTACCGGTACCCCCTGTATATAGCCTCACTACTGTTATTTTATTGTTGGTCCTTCATTTTTTCTTATTTTTCTATTTGTCTCATTTTATTTTAAATATTTTAATTACATTTTTTATTTTTTTACTTCAGTTTATTTTAGTAAATACTTTCTTAACACTTTTGTTCTTAAAACTGCATTGTTGGTTAAGCGCTTTGTAAGAAAGCATTTCACTGTTGTATTCGGCACATGTGACAAATCAAATTTGATTTGACTTTGATCAATAGAC
Source organism: Oncorhynchus mykiss (assembly GCF_013265735.2). NCBI lineage: Eukaryota > Metazoa > Chordata > Actinopteri > Salmoniformes > Salmonidae > Oncorhynchus > Oncorhynchus mykiss. The sequence goes on along the minus strand of NC_048567.1, from coordinate 54,924,742 downwards.
AGTAGGTACAAATGGTTACGCATTCAGAAAGGTAGTCGGGAGGCATGACTGATCTGTGCCTTTTTGCTAGATGGATGCCCAGATTTGAAACAGTACAGGACATCCAGATGTTGGCTGGAGAACTGTTGAGGTTGGAATGGACACTCCGATAATCTCTGTAGAAATCAGTGATATGTTACCATGCTAGAACAGACCGTGCTCTCCTGCTGCTGATCCGAAATGACAAACCCTTGCAGAGGTGTATATGAAACAGAAAGGAATGTGGGTAATAATCCGTGTTTAGTGATTCTAGATCAGCAGCTAGTGTGTGTGTGAGAAAACAAGGCTCTGTGTAAAACGGACGGAGTGAGGATCAGACACACAATGACAGAAAAACAACATTTGTCCCTTAAAAATACCAAATAATAAATGACATCTCGCTTCATTTTTCTCACATTAGCGACTGAACGTTATAAAATGAGGACATGCCAAATCAGCAACCGGATTGCTCGTTTATTAAAGAGCATGAGCGATAATTCTCCAAAACGCAGCCGCAAATCAAGATCCCTGACTTATGCAGTTCTGCGACTTACACCACAGCTAGAGGTGAAATACTATCGCAGAAACCCAAGCCCTTATTAGTTATGCAGCGTTTGAGTCATGGCAGAAGAGGAGGGTGGAGGGAGCAACGGCCAGTAGGCCTGTTTCGGGAACTAATCGATTAAACTCACTGGTTACTGCTACTGTTGAGGGTGATACATAACAGCAGACAGGGAGAATATACGCCACATGTCCTGTAAGGGTCGATTATCGTATTACACTCATGCAAAGCAATAAAATGAATCACAACAGATGTGAATAAAGCAAGCTGGAAAACAAAATGTGGGAGAGTGAACTGAGGAAGGAAAAATTCAATTTGCCGACGGCTGTATCCATTATTAATTTGTCCACAGACAGCTCTACAATGTAAATCCAAAGGAGGTGTCTCTCTCCCCAGACATAACTAAGACTAGGACACGTTATTTCTCCAGCTAGCCGTGGTGTATACAGGTGGTGGAAGAACACAACACAAGATTTGGTTATGAAAGAGAAAGCTGCACTTCAGTCCTCCTCTCTCTCGCTTTCTGTCCACCTCGTCTATACCTTTCCATCAACCATTATAAGTGACACTTTGGGATCATAGGGCAGACCAGACGCAGGTTGCAATTCAAGACTTCTGGCAAAATCTCTTTCATTTAATGTCTTCTCTTTTTCAACATCTCTCTCTCCTTCCCTCACAACTTCCTGTATTAGCTCTCCCTTCTTCCCTTTGAACCGTCTATGTTGTACCTGTCTAGTCTATGTGTGTGTCTGCTAGAGAGGGCCAGTGGGGGCTGAGTAAGTTCCACTGGACAGATGGCCGTCCGAGTCACTGTCAGGGGCCGCCACACCAGCTGGTACGCCCCTGTCTCCCCCCTGCCGTACCCCTCCGCCCCTCTACCCCTCTGCCTCGCCCTGCAGGGGGTCCCAGCTTGATTAGGCAGGATTAATGACGTGCCTGTCTGTGAGTGTGTGCGCACACGATCATGTGTGTGTATGTGTGTGTGTGTGTGTGTGTGTGTGTATCAGAAAGGCTCAGAGAGAAGCTGAGAGCTCAACACACTGACTGTATTTACTGTTAAACTTCCTCCCATTCTGATGGTAATGTGGTAACACAGCAGTGAGTTCCTCCTGGCCCATCTACTGTAGCCAGGCGTTCCCTAAGGCGCCTGAACAGGCTGCCTCACAGAGGGGAGATCAACGTGCCTGTTTGATGGTCGTGTCACTCACAAAACGCTTCAAAGGCCTAGCAGAAGACTGGGTTGAGTTAACCTCTGTGTCAGCCTGCGTCCCAAACAGCCTGCATCCCAAACGGTGCCCTATTGCCTTTGTAGGGCCCAGGGCCCATGGGGCTCTAGGCCAAAGTAGTGCACTATGGAGGGGATAGGGTGCCATTTGGGACTCAAACCCAGTCTACAGTTTGAATAAAACTGTTGACGACGACAGAAGAGAGGGACAGATACTGCATTATCGTCCATATTTATCTTATTCTGTTTCAGAGAATAATGTAAACAAGAAAATCATTTGGATGGGCTTTTAAGACGCGCTGATGGTTCAGCCTCAATCACTGGATGTGTCCAAAATGACACCATATTTCCTATAACGTGCACTACTTTTGACCAGAGTCCTATGGGCCCAGATCAAAAGTAATGTACTATATTGGGAATAGGGTGCCATTTGAGATGCACCCACTGTCATCTCATTCACACTCAATGTGTTGGCAGCCATTTTACAGCAGTGTCCCAGTGTGTGCGTGTGAAATACTACTAAGACATAATCAGCAGATGAGTTATAGGTATTGATCCAGCCAGCACCCCTACTGGTGTTCTTTATCACACACACACACACACACACACACACACACACACACACACACACACACACACACACACACACACACACACACACACACACACACACACACACACACACCACACACACACCACACACACACCACACACACACACACACACACACACACACACACACTGCAGTGCTGCTCCTTGCATTTCCTTCCCTGCTTTAATTTATGTCTCTTCATTTCTGTGCCAGAGCCGTGTGTGTGGGAGTATTTGTGCTTGTGTGTGAATATACAGTGTGTGTGTGTGTGTGTGTGTGTGTGTGTGTGTGTGTGTGTGTGTGTGTGTGTGTGTGTGTGTGTGTGTGTGTGTGTGTGTGTGTGTGTGTGTGAGTGTGTGTGTGCCAGCAGAACATGCATAATACACTCCAGTAAGATTAGTAGACTCCAGCAGTGTTCTTGAAGGGGTTAGGTTTAAAACCCAAACTAGAGGAACCAGGAGGGTCCAATTAGAGTCCCCTTGGGTCCGAGGAAGCACGTTTGAGTGTGTGTGTGTTTGCAGTGGGCGTGTGTGTGAGAGAGAGAGAGTGAATGTTTGTGTGTGTGTGAACTGGTTGCTTGCCTGAATGGCTGGCTTAGCTCACATCCAAGAGGCTGGAGGCTGTGTGTGTCTAAAGTAGGCCTGGCATCTGGACCTGTCAATTATCCTAACAATAGCAGGCCCGATCCAAATAGCCCCATTGTTAGCCAATAGCCAGGATACATTCTGGTAATGAGTGTTGGAACACAGATTTGATGATGCAGTCCCCCTGGTTAGTCAGTGTTGTGGGCTTGATTGGGGCTATGGGGCATTATGCACAGTGGCTATGGCTGGTCTTGGATCAGTGTTTAGGCTTATAGTGGGGTGGATTTGGGGAGTGTGCGTGTGTGTGTGTGTGTGTGTGTGTGTGTGTGTGTGTGTGTGTGTGTGTGTGTGTGTGTGTGTGTGTGTGTGGAGGAGGAGGAGGAAGGGAGGTGGTGGGCTTTGTAAAGCGGTCCCCTTCTGCAGGGGGAACAGGGGTATCTGTCCCAAATAGCACCCTATTCCCTGTGCAGTGCACCACTTTTGACTAGGGCTCTGGTCAAAAGTAGTGCACTATAAAGGAATAGGGTGTCATTTGGGATTCAGACAGGGTGACGGCTTCCCGCTATTGTCACCTGACAGCTTATCACTCAGAGCTCCACGCTAATATACATGTGCCCTCACACACACACACACACACACACACACACACACACACACACACACACACACACACACACACACTGCTGTCTTCAGACAAAGGGCTGCCTTTGTGTCTCCAGCAGGACAGAGGTCTGATAAGTGTCACACTGTGGTTGCTGTAAGAAAATTAAAGAGTGCCTCTGTATGCCCAAGCTGGTTTGTTTGGTTGATGTCGCGCTGTCTCTCTCTCTCTCTGTCTCTCTGTCTCTCTCTCTCTCTCAAGTTAATTTTGTATTCTATTACATAACCATCTCACTTTTAGAAGGCCACTATGTTAATTTGTGATTTGAATGTGAGTGCCATCAGCAGCCTGGCTGGGGCTAGGGGGAGCAGGGGAGAGCGGCTTGTGAGAATGGCCTATTCACAGTCGTCATTTGGTGATGGGCATCACAGGACTGGCCTGTTACTGAGTTATTCAGCAGAGACTGGAGCAGAGCCTGTGCTAACTGCTAGCTGCCAGGGAGGAGAGGAGAGCCCGTCTGTAGACTAGAGTGCTGCTATGCACATGATGAAGACAGAGAGTGAGGGAGCGCTGCTACTGGGACTGGGGCTGTCCAAGGGGACATTACAGTAATGACTTTCATTTATGTAGCTAGTTTTTTTCTCCAACTCAAAGTACTTTGCATTCTATGGGAGTAATTCATCTCATCTCTCCTTCCAACATCAATACTGTTCAATGTGAGAGATTGTTTGTTTGAACATACACGTGTGCATGTGATGGATCGTGCGAGAGCCACGTTGTCATATCTTCTCTACTGGGTCAGTGACGTGTGTGCTTGTGTGTGTATGTAATGGATGTGGTACTTACCTGTCGCAGTGGGTACACTTGAAGGGCTTGGCCCCGGTGTGTTTGCGGTAGTGCCTCGTCAGCTCGTCGCTCCGGGCGAAACGCCACTCACAGCCCTCCCAGGAGCACTTGTACGGTTTCTCACCTGACAAGACAGACAGACAGAGGGGGGAGGGGGAATGATTACTTTTGCAGTTACATTGACTTTCTGTTTTTTGTGGTAGAAATAGTGGATACCATTAAGTTGCTCTTATACAACACCTTTGTAGTTATACTGTAATGGAACATAATTGTGCAGTTGTCTAAATGACATGTAGGCTACTGATCAGTAAAGGGGTGTTATCTGTATGATTGACACACCTGAGTGTGCTACATCATCACCCGTGTGAGATGAGATTCTCCCAACTCATTTGCTGGTGTTACCCAGTGTGCGATCCTATTAACTAGTTAATGTACCTGTGTTACTCAACCCAGGACTACACACCAAGGGTTTTGCATCAACCAATCATAGACTCCCAGAGCTCGCTAAACAAATTCTTTCAGAGATGCCGTGTTAATTCATAATCCTAAAACTAAAATCACCCGGAAAAATTAAACAGTTTTCTCCCCTCCCCGCCCACGCCTCTCCTCTTCCCTTCTCCTCTTCCCCCTTGGACCCCCTGTGGAGAGATCTGAAATTCAAATGAAGTTTCTCTCCAGTTGAACAGATGGGAGAGGGAGATATCTATTGTTCACAAGCTGTAGTTTTATCTCCCTGATAGAAAGGCCCTCCGGCAGGGGGTTCTTTTACTTTTTGGGATGGGAAAGGGGGGGGGGGTGTAGCGGGTTGCCGGGGGGTGGGTTCCCGTACCCTGAGGACCAGGTTGTGTTCGGATGGGCCTGGACCTGGCTGGTGGGAGGGGGCTGGGTAGAGGGGGAACCACCCGCCCCGGTGATGCCGAGCGCTGCTGCTCTGGTTGATTCAGATTGGGAGTGGTAACGATAATTAGGGTCTTAATGGGAAGTAATACCGTACTTCCAGTCAGCCAGCTGCGACCGTCTTCCCATATCACCGTGTCCACCAATCTTCCTAACTAGACTAAAGTACCATTAGAGTGAAATCTAAGCGTCTCAAACAGTAGAGCAGCGGTAAGTCCACAGGCGACAGTGGAAGACAGAGGGTGCAGAGGGTGAGGATAACGGACGGTACCCGTAGGGTCAGAGAGGCTGTGTGTGGAGGGGTGAATGATGGGGATGGTACTCCACAGGACTTGTTGATTCAAGTAATTTATTCTGCTACAAAAAACCTGCTACAAGAAGTGTTGATTAGCAGAAGAATATCAGTGATTTCATGGGCAAAAGTATATTGGAGGTGACCCCAGCAGTAGACGGTAAAGGATGATGTGGTTTTGTTTGACATAATCTCCGAGCGATGTGGAATCTGCGGAGACCACGGTGATGCAACGGAAAGTAAAGGATGACGTGTCGGAGGAGGAGGAGAGGACTGAGTGATGTGAGATGATGCAACGCACCTCCCCTCATCTCCTCGATTTCGCCCCTTCATCCCCCACTCCCCCCATCGTCCATGTTGTAAGATGAGAGGGAAGAGAAAAGACAAATGTTCTGTGAATGATACCTCCAATCCCGGTTTATTTCACATGATCTTTTCTTATTCTGTTTCCTTTTTCTTATTTGATCCATTGTCTGTGGTGAGATTGTGTGACAGATTGCAGGGCAGAAACACCTCAGGATCACTTGCTGTGCTTTTCTTTCCGTGTTTTGAATATTATTCAAATCAGCAGAGGGCATTTTGGGTAATGTATAATGACCCAGTACTGGCTGCTTTTAGAGAGAGAGTGTGCATCCAGAATGGCACCCTATTCCCTATATATTGTATACTTTTGATCAGAGCCCTATGCGTAGTGCACTATATAGGGAAAAGGGTGCTATTTCGGAGATAGCCAGGGAGAAGGCAACACCTCAGCACTGTATCAGCAAACACCACTTTACAGCCAGATTCCACTCAACACACTCCATATAACACTCTTCTACCTCTGGGGTGAACACATGAATGCAACACATTCTGAACATCTGTCTGCCTTTGCCCCTTGATACACTCATAAACATTTTGCCAAAAGACCTGAGGCTTTTTATTTGCTCATTCTCCCCCACTGTGTAAAACCTGTAGCAGATGACATCCCCAGACAGTGTTGCCTTGTCATGAGAGCCTGTTAGGCAGGCAGACAGACAGGCAGGGATGAAGGCAGGCAGGCAGACAGGCAGGGAGGTAGACAGTCAGGCAGGGATGGAGTCAGGCAGGCTGGCTTCAAGGACCACTCAGTCATTTTGGAGTCTTGAGGCCACAGGTGCAAGACAGCAAACATTTCACACCCCTTCCTCAGTAATTGGCCAAAGCTCCCCCTCCTCTCCACTACCATCAGCTCCTCCTCTTTGCATTAACCCCCCCCCATACCTCCCTCCCCCTCTCCAGACTTGACAGAATGAAGCAGGGTCGGCTTGGACCCACCATCACGGCAACTACGCCAGCCAATTATAACTTGCCGAGGCGAGGATGCATGATGGAGTCGCCTAGCAACCGAGAGAGAGAGAGTTTGTGTGAGAGAGACAGAAAGAGAGCGAGTAAGACAGAGAGAGAGAGAGAGAGAGAGTTTGTGTGAGAGAGACAGAAAGAGAGAGAGAGAGAGAGAGAGAGTTTGTGTGAGAGAGACCGAAAGAGAGAGAGTAAGACAGAGAGAGAGAGAGAGTTTGTGTGAGAGACAGAAAGAGAGAGAGTAAGACAGAGAGAGAGAGAGAGTTTGTGTGGGAGAGACAGAAAGAGAGATAGTAACACAGAGAGAGAGAGAGAGAGTTTGTGTGAGAGAGACAGAAAGAGAGAGAGAGAGGCGTGCAGCCGCCTGAATCCGCCAGTCATGGACACTCAGCGCCACCAGCCAATTATGGCTCTGCTCTGGATGAGTGTAATACAGTTGCCAGGCAACCCAAACCCCCAAAAAGGGAGCAGGTTGGGGTGGGTGGTAGCTTTTTTGGGGGGTGGGGGAGAGTGTATTTGGGGGTTGGGTGGTGTTAGGGGCAGGGGTAGTTGGAATGGGCAGCACTGTGTTAAAACAGGCTGAGACTGATACCAGGAGCTGCAAATAATCAGCCATTTACAAACTCTCCTCTCGCCTGTTCTGATATGGTTTCCTAGCAACGCACCCCCCCCCCCCACCTCATCACCCACCTCTCCCTCCCATCAGCATCACAGGTGCCTGTGTGCTGCAGTTAATTACATTTCCTTAGTCAACTGGAGATAGAGTGTAGAGCCTATTATGATCTCTCAGCTGAAGTTACAGCAGACAGACAAACAGACTGACTCAGACAATTATGGCCCATTTCACATTTCCTAGAGTTCCATCCATGCAGCAGCTCCCGTCTCCCTAAAACAAAGAATCCATTCCCAACACCAGAGGAGTGAAGATAGGAAAATAGTGGGTGGGTTTCTGTTCTGACTGCTCACATTCTAGAACAATGTTCAACCTATAGAATTAGAATCACTAGAATGAACATTCGTTTTAGTCATTCTAATTCTATAGTTATTCTAGTCATTCTAATTCTATGGTTATTAAACCTCAGTGAAAGGCTGTGTATTTCCTTACCAACTGTTATTGATGGGGCCATCCAGGAGCATGTCATCCTCATGAAGCAAATCCTGCACTAATCTTAATCTCCCTCCCTGTGTGTCACTGATGTATGGACATAATAACCAAAACAGAAGGATTAGGCTAATTACTGTACTGTGCTGCTCTTGTCTTGTAATGAACATATCGGGGCTGGGGCTACACAGCAGCATGCTGCAGCATGTCTTAAGGGTGTTGTTTTCTCTTCTACCCTTCTCTTTTTTTTCCCCCTTTCCCTCCTCTCATTTTTTGGGTGTGGGAGGAGGAGGGGGCGAATGAATGGCTTGCATCAGCTCGCTGGTGATTAGCATCGCTAGCGCTCTAGTGGCAGCGGTGAAACCTGCCGAGTCAACAGCAGGCCTCGGGAAAGGATTAGCGTCGCTAACACTGATGCTAACGCTACGGCTAGCGCTAACCTGATGCCAACACTCCTCTCTCTCTCTCTCTCTCTCTCTCTCTCTCTCTCTCTCTCTCTCTCTCTCTCTCTCTCTCTCTCTCTCTCTCTCTCCGAGGTTCACTGGGAGGCCAGTGGTGGTGAGATACTCCAGGCTGCAGTAGACATGGCTGAATTAGCCATTTAGACCTGTCAGTCTATCAATCCATTGGCAATTACCGTACCACTCCCACCGCTAGCAGCTTGTGGACGGAGAGACTGGACTGCTTTCAGTAAGAGACTCAGAGTCACTGAGGTGAATGAGAGAGAGAGAGAGAGAGGCTGCACTGCAGAGCTAAGACCTATGTATTTTTAGCCCGTTGGAAGGATCTCACAGGGGGATATAGAGCGATAGATCAAGACTGCTTCTGTGTTTCTACTCCACCACACTGGATTGCAATCCTTGCACTCACACATATCAAGCTGAGAACTTATACTGAAACAGAAGATGTTTCCAGGCAGAGTTTAAACCTAAACCTATATTCTCCCAGGGTCTTGTGTTAGGTGCATGGTGCACCTGTATAATTGTAGATGCATGGTCCTTGGTCAGGTTAGACAGTGTGTTTTCAGGCAGTGTGTTTAGTGCATGACCTGGCCTTATTGGCTGGGTAACCTTGTAATCTCCACCCGGCCACCTCTCAGAGCCTGAGAGTTCCTCTCTAGGTTTCTTCCTAGGTTCCAGCCTTTCTAGGGAGTTTTTACTAGCCACCGCGTTTCTACATCTGCATTGCTTGCTGTTTGGGGTTTTAGGCTGGGTTTCTGTCTAAGCACTTTGTGACAACTGCTGATGTAAAAAGGGCTTTAGAAATACAGTTGATTGATTGCATGATGCATGGCCCATAGTTATGGTCAGGCCTAGGTTCTGTCTCACCTGTGTGTGTCCTCTGGTGTGCCTTCAGGTGGGAACTCTTGGTGTAAACCTTCCTGCAGCCGTTGAACTGACAGCGATGGACCCTCTTCTTGTTCTCTGGGATATCTCCCCCCAGCGACCCAGCCCCCTGCTCGCTGTCACTGTGCCCCCCCCTGCTGGGCGGCGAGGGTAGAGTGGAGTGTGTGGCCACCAGCTTGGCCGCATTCAGACCAACCTTCTTGGCCACCAGTTTGAGAGTGAGCGTGCCGTCGGCCGTGGCGGTGAGCGTCTGCATGGGCTTGACCAGGTGGCGGCCCAGCTCAGGCGAGGAGGGTGGTGTGAGGGAGGTGACGGCACTCAGCTGAGCAGCGTTGACCCCGTTGACCCCCTCCTTGGTGGTCTTCGCTCCAGACTCTTTTCCGGAGGCCTTGGTGTTGTGGGGCTGTGGGGCCTGTAACACCTTGGGAAGGGAGACGAGGAGGGGAGGGGGGCTGGGCTGGTCGGGGAGGCTGGGGAGGAGGGGGTCCATCAGGTCCTCGTCACTGTCAGCACCCTGCATGAAGGTGGGCGTCAGGAGACAGTCGAGCTCCTCGTCAAACAGCTCTGATAGACGCTTGGGTTCTGTCTGCAGGTACCGCTCCAACTCCAGACACGTCTGTAAGGGGAGAGAGACACGGTCAGAAACAGGAACAGTTTCAGGAGAGAACACTCATCCTTCATCTACACATATTATTCAGAGACGCTTGGGCTCTGTCTGCAGGTACCGCTCCAACTCCAGACACTCAGTCAGAGACTGGGACACAAGGTCGGCACGGGCACAACAGCCCCACCACACTCATCTCTAATCAATACATACTGTTTCAGACCTCATACAAAAGTACCGATTTGATTAGCCTCATATGAAACAACTGATCATATCAACCACATACACTCTTAGAAAAAATGGTTCCAAAATGGTTCCCAAAAGGATAACCCTTTTTGGTTCTAGATAGCATCCTTTTTTTCTAAGAGTGTATGATAACCAGTCAGTGATTCATCAGAAATCAAACACTCTGACACAGCCACACACTCTATATCATAAAACCACTGACTAGATACATATCCAGCTCTGCTAATCTAACCACCAACCCACATCATCATAATCTGAGCATCCTATCATCCCCTCCACCCAGTATGGTCCAGTGGTCCAGCCTCTCCAGTGTTGACCATGTCACCGGCTCCTAGCTGAGCCCAGAGAGGGGGATTATTCTCTGATTGAACTGTGCTGGCCTTACTCTTTCCCTCCACTCCACTTTACAAGGGAGAGAAATTAACCAGCCATGGAATTTTTATCATGAGAAAGAGGAAGGGCGGGAAGGGAGGGGGATACATGCAGAGAGAGAGGGAGAGAGAGAGGGAGAGATATAGGGATACATGCAGAGAGAGAGGGAGAGAGATATAGGGATACATGCAGAGAGAGAGGGAGAGAGAGGGAGAGAGATATAGGGATACATGCAGAGAGAGAGGGAGAGAGAGGGAGAGAGATATAGGGATACATGCAGAGAGAGAGGGAGAGAGAGAGGGAGAGATATAGGGATATGTGCAGAGAGAGAGGGAGAGAGAGAGGGAGAGAGAGAGGGAGAGATATAGGGATACAGGTATGTGCAGAGAGGACACAGTATACCAAACACTCAGCAGAAAGGTTGTTCTATTTAGGCTGTTCCCTCACCTCTCTCTTAAACCATACCCTACCAGAAAATCTCATTGTTAAAACACACACACACACACACACACACACACACACACACACACACACACACACACACACACACACACACACACACACACACACACACACACACACACACACACAATCACTCTCTCTCTCGTGTGTTTCTTTTCTGCTAGGGCTTCATTAGAATGAGCAATGCCTTGCCGAGAGAGAGAGAGAGAGAGAGAGAGAGAGAGAGAGAGAGAGAGAGAGAGAGAGAGAGAGAGAGAGAGAGAGAGAGAGAGAGAGAGAAGAGCACGACTCACTAACTGTGCTGAGTGCACATTCTTCATACTGGTTCTACAATACTGTTGTGCAGTCACAGTGGTCAGTTTAGATATTAGATTGTTCCGTTTGGCATGTCACAGCTAAAACACTTGGGCAGAGGGAGAGGGGAGCAGAGCACCGGAATGGAGTCAAACCTTCCACCACTTTAATCCGTGTCATCAGTGCAAATTATAGCTGCCTTACCTATTATCTTAACTACAGAAACACTGTGACACGATGTATCTAAAGGCATGCAGCACTTGTAGGCTGCTCTGTTCCCCTGTGTTTATAGTCAGGCCCCCCCCACCACCACGACATATTTTTGTTGGGCATCTAATAAGCTTTGCTTTGCTAGTTTTACATCTGTTTTAAAAGAATGTCTTCTTTTTTCATTTGCGTATGAGCATATATCAAAGAGATTTCTTCGGGGGTGTGAATGTTTCAAACTCATTTAGTCTGATAAGCATTGTGTAGATATAGTGTGACGACGCACTAAAAAAGTCCTTTGTTAACGCTGACTAACAGTTGTGCTAAGACAAGGCTTTGGGCCATTCCTTTGACCAGCTCCATGCTATGATTTGTGAACACTTTTATTCTTTCTTGGTAATTCTAGTGTAATACAATCTGCAGTCAAGCATGGCCAAGGAGGGCCATTGTATTTATTGTATTTTAATTGGATCAATCGTCACTAATGCATGGTAAAAGCAACACTGCAGGTAGGCCTAGCCATGACCCTGCTTGCCAAATGACCATTGAGACAGTTGGAATAGCTCTTTAAACATTGTGCTGCCTTCTGAGTACATATTATCCTCAACTGTGACTAGGCCCACAGTATGGTCAGTGGCACACACACACCTCAGGGGCTGGACAGGGGGAGGTGATATCACACGCCAGTAGGCGTGTCCAGTAGGAGAATACACTACCTATGACATTTCATGTATGACCTTTACGTTTTTTTGATATGCGATAGGAAAGGTAACACACACATTCTGACACATATGCACACACACACACACACACACACACACACACACACACACACACACACACAAACGCACACGCACGCACACACACACACACACACACACACACACACACACACACACACACACACACACACACACACACACACACACACACCCTGCAGGGGGATAGATCAGTGCAGTGTGGGAGCATGCTGGCTCATGGCTTTGGCAGCTCGTGTGAGTAGAGGGGGCTCAGTCACCTCCATTCCCCAGTTCCGTCCCACAACATACGGATAAAGGTCATATCATACTGTGCTGCTGCTCAAAGGACATTAAACCCTGCATGGCCACGTACTCAACCAGGCTGAGCATTCATAGCACTATACACTCCTTCAAAAAGGTACCAAAAGGGTTCAAATCAAATCAAATCGAATCAAATTTATTTGTCACATACACATGGTTAGCAGATGTTAATGCGAGTGTAGCGAAATGCTTGTGCTTCTAGTTCCGACAATGCAGTAATAACCAATGAGTAATCTACCCTAACAATTCCAAAACTACTACTACTGCGGCTGTCCCAGATATAACCTTTTTTGCTTCCAGATATGACCATTTTGGGTTCCCTGCAGAACCCTCTGTGGAAAGGGTTCTACATGGAACCCAAAGTTGTTCTACTTGGAACCAAAAGGGTTCTACCTGGAATCAAAATGGTTCATCAAAGGGTTCTCCTATGGGAACTGCTGAATACCCCTTTTAGGTTCTAGATAGCACCTTTTTTTTCTTAAGAGTGTAAAAATGTATAGATCTAATATAATAAGATTCATATGGAAGTGGATCAATCATTATAAGACTGTTTATTGGGAGAATAAAGTGGGTGGTTAGGTATTGGCTATATTGTTGTAGAAATAGCTGAGAAGTATGCTAACTGTCTCTTTAGACTTCCAGTCATTGCTCTAACGCTAGTTAGCAATGGCTCCAGAAACTACCTTCAAACTGCACACAGAGACATCCTGCACGGAGAGGCTTAATTGCCAAAATGTCACACTATCCCTTTTAACAGTGACAATGTTATGTTAAGTAGGTGTGCCATGTTTTACAAGGCTCCATTAGTCACATACAGTATTCTCCAAAAACACCAGTCAGAGGAAATACAATGACCAGAGGTTGTGTGTGTGTGAGTAATCACCCCCTAAAAGATTAAGCTACCACCTAAAGCACATACAATACGATATAATACAGTAAAATACAATACAATATAATACAATACACATAGAACAACAATATCTGGTCACACTGACATGGGGATTAATTGTTGTTAATAGTTAAATACACTACAGGAGAATAGAAGTGGTGGGAAAAGTACCCAATTGTCATACTTGAGTAAAAGTACACACACCTTAATAGAAAAGTCAGTCACCCAGTAAAATACTACTTGAGTAAAAGTATTTGGTTTTAAATATACTTAAGTATCAAAAGTAAATGTATAAATAATTTAAATATTAAGCAAAGCAGCTGGACACATTTCCTAGTTTTTAATTTTTTCACAGATAGCCAGGGGCACGCTTCAATTAGGACATCATTTACAAACGAAGCATGTGTTTAGTGAGTCCACCAGATACTGTAAGAGGCAGATGGGATGACCAGGGATGTTCTCTTGATAAGTGTGTGAATTAGACAATTTTCCTGTCCTGCTAAGCATTCAAAATGTAACTAGTACTTTTGAGTGTCAGGGAAAATGTATGGAGTAAAAAGTACATCATTCTCTTTAGGAATGTGGTGGAGTAAAAGTAAAAGTTGTCAAAAATATAAATAGTAAAGTAAAGTACAGATACTCCAAAAAACTACTTAAGTAATACTTGAAAGTATTTTTTACTTAAGTACTTTACACCACTGGAGAATAGCAGCGTGGGGACTACATTTATAAAACGCTAGTTTTATATGAAGCACCTGTTAAAAGTCTATTGAATGTGTAAGTAGGTCTATGTTTTCTCCCCTCTCACACTGTGACTGGGCCATAGATCCCACAGCTACAGTAAAGACAGTTCTCCCTCTGTGAGCCTGGACTCTGAGATCCTTGATGCTAGGCTTAGATTTGTAAGCCGCTTTGGATAAAAGCATCTGCTAAATGGCATATATTATTGTGCGTGTGCGCGTGCCACAATGTATGTGTGTCACAGTGTGTGTATCAAACTGTGTGTGTGTCCATCAATAATAGATGCTGAGCCGAAGGGGTTCACACCCAGCTAAGAGCCTCTGTCTGTCAGACAAAGAGACCAGAGAGGACCACAGCCATCGCTACATCTACAACTAACTGTTATTACACCATCCAGCTGGACTCCAACTAGACACAAAGGGGAAATTATCACCAGTCTGACCCAAATGGCACCCTATTCCCTTTATAATGCGTTCATTGGAAGACTATCCATAGGGCTCTGGTCAAAAGTAGCTCAGTATATAGGGAATAGGGTGCCATTTGGGACGCAACCCCAGCAATATCCGACTTGGTTACTCTCAATGTCTTGGCACCAGTGGCGTAACTTGTGGGCCCCCTGCCTTGCGGGGACTGAGGGGGTGTGTGAGCTACGCCAGCGCTTGGCACCCTGCTCGGGCATTATAAAGTCAGCACATCATCTAAACTAATGGCTTCATATGATCTCATTCCTGCATCTAGGAAAATGTGTATTTATGTTCTCTCTCCCCTCCATTTTGGGGTTCAAATCTCTCTCATACAAATAGGTTTTAATTAAAGCTTTGGCTTTCATCCGATGCTGTTTGAAGCTCTATCTCTTGATGCTAAACTGATCTCTCTCCTCCGCTTTTCTCTCTCTCTCTCTCTCTCTCTATTCTCTCTCTCTCTATTCTCTGCTCTCTTCTCTCTCTCTTCTCTCGCTCTCTTTTCTCTCTTTCTTCTCTGCTCTCCCCTCTCCCTCTCTCCCCCTCTCTCTCTTCCCTCTCTCCCTACACAGCATGCGTTGATGAGTAATTAGCCACTCAAACGACCCAGCGAAGAGATACTCTTTATTCAGCTAATTTGCTGATGGGTAGCCTGTGTGTGTGTGTGTGTGTGTGTGTGTGTTTTCATCTGTGTATGTATAAGAGAGAGAGTGTGTGTGCAGAGACTGGTAGCCTACGTGCCAAGAGTTTTGATTTCACTGCAGAAAACCTCCTCATTGTGCCTTGAGGGGCTATGCTGTATAACTTAGAGAGAGGTGCCATCTCAGAGAATACAGTTTGTCCCCTCAACCCCCTTCTTCTATTTGGCCTGTACTGTGTCATACAGCCTTCAGTGCAACTGGCTGTTCTCAATGAGCCGGAATGGAGTCTGTCCGTAACGGGCCATCTCCCCTCCCCTCTGGTGTTCATAACAATAACCCAGGGTGCTGTAACTTCGCCACAGCTATTATCCACCCCCTCCCAACACACACACACGCTCCGAACATCATAACCATTCCTCTGTAAAATTGGGACTGCACCCTTGATTCATTGCTGTTTATTTTGTCGGGAGCGTTAGGGAAAGCGTTAGGAGGGGTTTGAGTGTTTCTGTGGGAGCCTGCGGTACCTGCTGCACCATTAGCTCTGTAACGACACCACAATTACTGAGGCTGAGGCAGCCCTGCCTGTCAGAGGAGAGGAGCGCTATCAGGGCGGGAGGATGGGAGGAGTGACAGATGCTTGCCATCAACACAGGAGACGTTTCAAATCTCTAGCGCTTTACCTTCTCCCATCCTCTATTCCACAAAATGATCTAACCTCATCAGAGACCTCTGTCCACCTTTACTAAGACAGAGGGAGATATATAAAGAGGGAGGGGGAGAAATGGGAAAAGGAAAGGGTGGATAGAGAGAGATGGAGGAAGGGAGAGAGTGAGAAAAGAGGGTGGAAGGATAGAGAAAGACACAGAGAAAGGGTAGAGGGAGGGAAAGTGCTTTACTCTGCCAGTAAGAGGTAGATGCTATCTGTCCCAATGACATTTAGAGCATCATTGTAGCAGAATAACATCCCAGTCATCTGGTCTGGAGCCCACACCGTCTCTGAAAGGATTTCATGGATTTGTTACCCTCCCTCCCCTCTCCTTCTCTAGCAGGGGATTGGTTTACTATGGAGCGCCTGTGTGTGTGTGAGTGTGAGTAGGAGTGGGAGTGTGGCTTGTCATGGCCCTGCCTGACGACCAGCGGTGTGGCTCTTGCCTGCTGTTTGATGATGTGTGTGAGATGTGATGTGTGTGTGTCTGTGATGCTGGAGAGAGTGACAGTGGAGGGACCATCAAATCAAATCAAATTTTATTTGTCACATGCGCCGAATACAAAGGTGTTGACCATACAGGGAAATGCTTACTTACAGGCTCTAACCAACAATGCAGTTCACGAAATAGAGTTAAGAAAATATTTACTAAATAAACTAAAGTAAAAGATAAAATAAAAAGACAATAAAATAACAATAATGAGTCGAGGTAATATGTACATGTAGGAAGTGGTGAAGTGACTATGAATAGATAATAAACAGTGAGTAGCAGCAGTATAAAAACAAAGGGGGGGGGGGGGGGCCCTTTGCAAATAGTCCTGGTAGCCATTAATTAGCTGTTCAGGAGTCTTATGGCTTGGGAGTAGAGGCTGTTAAGGAGCCTTTTGGACCTTTTGGACCTAGACCTGGTGTTCCGGTACCACTTGCCGTATGGTAGCAGAGAGAACAGTCTATGACTTGGGTGACTGGAGTCTTTCACAATTTTTTGGTCCTTCCTCTGACAGCGCCTAGTATATAGGTCCTGGATGGCAGGAAGCTTGGCCCAAGTGATGTACTGGGCCGTACGCACTACGCTCTGTAGCATATTATGGTCAGATGCCAAGCAGTTGCCATACCAGGCGGTGATGAAACCGGCCAGGATGCTCTCATTGGTGAAGCGGAAGAACGTTTTGAGGATCTGGGGACCCATGCCAAATCTTTTCAGTCTCCTGAGGGGGAAATGGTGATGGCGTTCCCTCTTCACGACTGCCTTTGTTTGTTTGGACCATGATAGATCGTTGGTGATGTGGACACCAAGGACCTTGAAACTCTCGACCCGCTCCACTACAGCCCCGTTGATGTTAATGGGGGCCCGTTCGACCCTCCTTTTCCTGTAGTCCACGATCAGTTCCCTTGTCTTGTTCACAATGAGGGAGAGGTTGTTGTTCTGGCACCTCACTTCCAGGTCTCTGACCTCCTCCTTATAGGCTGTCTCATCATTGTCTGTTGTGTCATCAGCAAACTTAATGATGGTGTTGGAGTCGTGCTTGTCCACACAGTCGTGGGTGAACAGGGAGTACAGGAATGGACTGAGCACGCACCCCTGAGGGGCCCCAGTGTTGAGGATCAGCGTGGCAGATGTGTTGTTGCTTACTCTTACCACCTGGATGTGGCCCGTCAGAAAGTCCAGGATCCAGTTGCAGAGGGAGGTGTTTAGTCCCAGGGTAATTAGGGATGAGATTTGTGGCCACTATGGTGTTGAAAGCTGAGCTGTAGCCAATAAATAGCATTCTCACTAGAGGTCGACCGATTATGATTTTCAATGCCGATACCGATTATTGGAGGCCCAAAAATGCCGCTACCGATTAATCGGCCGATTTTTATATATATATGTTTGTAATAATGACAATTACAACAATACTGAATGGACAATGAACACTTATTTTAACTTAATATAATACATACAGTGCCTTGCGAAAGTATTCGGCCCCCTTGAACTTTGCGACCTTTTGCCACATTTCAGGCTTCAAACATAAAGATATAAAACTGTATTTTTTTTGTGAAGAATCAACAACAAGTGGGACACAATCATGAAGTGGAACGACATTTATTGGATATTTCAAACTTTTTTAACAAATCAAAAACTGAAAAATTGGGCGTGCAAAATTATTCAGCCCCTTTACTTTCAGTGCAGCAAACTCTCTCCAGAAGTTCAGTGAGGATCTCTGAATGATCCAATGTTGACCTAAATGACTAATGATGATAAATACAATCCACCTGTGTGTAATAAAGTCTCCGTATAAATGCACCTGCACTGTGATAGTCTCAGAGGTCCGTTAAAAGCGCAGAGAGCATCATGAAGAACAAGGAACACACCCTTTGACGCTTTGCCTGTTTGATGGTTCGTCTGAGGGCATAGTGGCCGGATTATTGTCCCACTAGCCTTTAGCTCGGTGCAGATGTGGCCTGTAATCCATGGCTTCTGGTTGGGATATGTACGTACGGTCACTGTGGGGATGATGTCGTCGATGCACTTATTGATGAAGCCAGTGACTGAGGTGGCATACTCCTCAATGCCATTAGATGAATCCCGGAACATATTCCAGTCTGTGTTAGCAAAACAGTCCTGTAGCGTAGCATCCGTGTCATCTGACCACTTCCGTATAGAATTATGATCAGATTTGCCAAATGGAGGGCAAGGGAGAGCTTTGCATGCTTCTCTGTATGTGGAGTAAAGGTGGTCTAGAGTTTTTTTCCCTCTGGTTGCACAAATGGGGTAAAACTGATTTAATTTTGCCTGCATTAAAGTCCCCGGCCACTAGGCTTCTGGCTGAGCATTTTCTTGTTTGCTTATGGCCTTACACAGCTGGTTGAGTGTGGCCTTAGTGCCATCATAGGTTTGTGGTGGTAAATAGACGTCTACGAATAATATAGATGAAAACCTTCTAGGTAGATAGTGTGGTCTATAGCCTATCATTAGGTACTCTACCTTAGGCGAGCAATACCTTGAGACCTTGAGTCATCGCACACTAGCTGTTATTGACCAATAGACACCCTTCCCCACCCCCCCTGAAACATAAGATATTACAATTTTCAATGTCCCGTTGATAGGATTGTCTCAATCATAGATCATCCAGTTTATTCTCCAGTGATTGCACATTGGCCAATAGAACAGATGGTAGAGGTAGTTTGCCGACAAATTCTCACAAGGCACCCCCTGTATATCTGTCTTTTATTCACACAAATGACGGGGATTTGGGCCTGGTTTAGGTGAAGCAGTATATCTTTCGCGTCAGACTCATTAAAGAAAAAATCCTCATCCAGTTTGAGTGGAGTAATCGCTGTTCTGATTTCCAGGAGCTCTTTCCGGTCATAAGAGACGGTAGCAGCAACAATATGTACAGAATAAGTAACAAACAAACAACCAGAATAGCACAGTAGGTTAGGAGCCCGTAAAACGGCAACCATCCCCTCCGGCGCCATTGTATGGTGAAGAGGTTGTGTTGAAGCTGGGATGCTATGTCAGTCAAGGAGGCCAAAGGGGAGACGACAGCTGAAACACACACACACACACACACGGTCTCCCCATCCCCCCTCTTCAAAGCTCTAGGGTTCTTGACATTTAGAAGATCCAGTTACAGGGAGAGGCAGTAGATACAGTGCTTTAGTGAGTGAGCTGAGCGCATGGTGTGTGTGTGTGTGTGTGTGTGTGTGTGTGTGTGTGTGTGTGTGTGTGTGTGTGTGTGTGTGTGTGTGTGTACTTTTGCTGCTTTATTTGAAAAGCTGGTCGTAAAACCAGTGAACTGGAGGCTCTTGGAGGCTGATTTCTTACACAAGACAACAAAAGAGTAGAAGGAGCTCAATAAAGAGGTGAATGGCAAATGGAAAGACACGTGTGTGAAAAGTCAACACACATCAGCTCTGTACAATGCTGAGTGGCAAAAGAGATTCCCTTTGATCTGAAACAAGACTCCCTGACTACGTCCTGAATGGCACCCTATTCCCTATAGTACACTACTTTTGTCCACAGCCCTGGTCAAAAGTAGTGTGCTCTGAAGGGAATAGGGTGCTGTTTGGGATGCAGTACAAGGCCTGGCAATGGAACAGTTTGTTCTCTCAGAACATCAATCTCAACAAAGAGATTTGGTTCTGTGTTCAAGAGGGTCGAGGGAGCAGACAAAACAAGAGATAAGCATCTGAACAGGACGTACATTACTCCCCAGACCTTTCGATGTCTGTTACCTTTCTCGTTTTATACACAAAATAGGTTTCAGAGCCCTTTCTCTCCGCAGCTACTGTTGGAACTGAAACAGCCCTGGGATGGTTGAGGAACTTTCTTCATATAAAGCGGTAACACAGAAAATATTACATTTAGACCACAAAACCCAAGCCTTCTTAATGTCCTGAGGCACAGCTAGCTTTTATTGCTTGGGATATGTCCCTGAAATGCCCCCCCTGATCTGCCCAGGCCACAACCCTCCCCTATCCCCAATCCCCCTACCCCACTGGTCTCCTCCAATGAAATTTTAATCAACAGTCTATGATGGAGTGGGGCCACTCAGACACTCCCGCTGTGTGATTGCTCTGCCTTTCCCCCCACCCCCCCACCCCTCCATCATCTCTGCACCTGTGTCAACCCCCCTCCCCCACTCCTTCTCTCCCTCCCTCCTTACAATACTTACAGTAGCCCCTCATTTCCCCCTCACCCCTGCCTCCCCTAGCTCCCCCCCCCCCCCCCTCTGCACACGTCCCGACACATTCTCTCACAGCAAAGCAATTAGCACGCGAACGTCACCCCCCTACTCTTCCCTCACCCCCCCACCTCTACTCCCGCCCTGATCCACTGCCACCTGGGCAGACTAATAAACATAGGTTATAAAACGAATGAATAGCGCAGGCAGCAGCAGATAGACGCAGCATAGTGCAGAATAAGGAACATTTAAACAGCTGTTAGTGGAGACAAGGAAGATATGCCCTTTTAATTTGGGGGATAATTTAATCTGGTTTTTCTTGGCCCCTGGCCACTGACGCGTGGTTTGTGCATGTGCGGGGAGCGGGGATTGGGTGGGATACGGAGTGATATGATGGCTGGTTGGAAATGAACGTCTCTCCTGCCGTCACGCGCCAGACGGCCCTTCGCCAGGGTCATTTGTCAAGTCATGCGCTTGTCCTCCAACATGCAGCAGTTATCGAGGGTATAAAAATTATGTGCTTACTTTCCACAATCCATTGCTGCAATTCCCACTGACAGCAGAATTGGCTACAGAGCCAGAGCACTGCACTCACTACTACCACAAAACATGGTGTGAGTCCCACATGGCACCCCATTCCCAATAATGCCATAGTAGTGCATCATATATGGAATACGGTTCCATTCAGGGTGCAGATGAGGAGTCCATCTCCTGTTTGAGTGTGTTTCTGGGTTAAAAGCCGAAAGCAAGGCCTCGTTCATCCCACCAACCACACATTCACTACCTCCGCATTGGACAATTCTGAGCGCCCTAACAGAAAAAAAGAATCAACACTTGACTTTTTGAATGTTGTTGACTTCTACAATACATATTTCCGATTTTTAATGACATCTCTTGGAGAGGCCACTTGTGAATATACTAGCCTACAGGTTTAATAAAAGGCATTTAGCATTACTCTAATATACACAGAGAACACTCAGATGTAGGATTGCATGGCATATCAGCATTACATCAATGCAAAGTCAGCAGATATCATTTCTAGTCCTAACCTAACCCTAAATTATATCGAATTTACACACAGAAATATTTCGAAAGATCAACATCTTGATCAAGTGACAAACAAACAACCACCTGTCAAGGTCTTTGCCTTCTGATATATTATGCCACACTGCCTGGCCTGCACTGTGTACTGTAAGACAATCACACCATCGTGCATGGCCCCAGCCAAATCAATAGGAGGAAGAGAGAACGAGAGGGAGAAAAAACAGAGGTGTGGTCCCAGTTACCAGAAGGAGAGAGGAAGAGAGGAGGGGAGTGAAGAGGAGAGATAGGGGTAAGATGAGGGAGAGCAGCCTGATCTCATAGACTTGATGAAACTTAGCAAATGTAAATCCGGGACACTCAAAATATGTTATGTTTGGTACGGTTACATAAGACAGATGGTTACTTAAGGCAAACAACTAAAGTAGGGTGATTGGTCAAGGTGAACGGGTGGGCGTATAACGCAAACATCTAGCAACCCAAAGGTCACAAGTTCGAATCTCATCATGGACTTTTTCA
Source organism: Oncorhynchus mykiss (assembly GCF_013265735.2). Taxonomy (NCBI): domain Eukaryota; kingdom Metazoa; phylum Chordata; class Actinopteri; order Salmoniformes; family Salmonidae; genus Oncorhynchus; species Oncorhynchus mykiss. The sequence continues at coordinate 54,902,443 of NC_048567.1, read as the reverse complement.
TTTGAGCGAATTAGCAACATTTCAACGACTTACTACTTTTTTAGCTACTTTGCAACTACTTCCAAGTTAGTTTGGGGCTCTCGAGTGACGCAGCGGTCTAAAGCACTGCATCTCAGTGCTAGAGGTGTCACAACAGACCCTGGTTCGATTCCAGGCTGTATCACAACCGGCTGTGATTGGGAGTCCCATAAGGCAGCGCACAATTGGCCCAGCGTCGTCCGGGTTAGGGTTTGGCCGGGGTAGACTGTCATTGTAAATAAGAATTTGTTCTTAACTGACTTGCCTAGTTAAATAAAGGTTCATTTTTATTTATTTTTATAAACCCTAACCTTAACACTAACCCCTAGCATAGCTAATGTTGGCCATTCTAGCTAGGCTAGAATTCATAACATATAATACGAAATGGGTGATGGAATCCACAAATGAATACAAACAGCACCATATGAAACGTAACATATCATACTAAATGGAGTGTCTTGGATTTACCTACAGAATAATACGAAATGCTCTGAGACGAGGTTGGGGAGAGAGGAGAAAAGCACCTGACTGTGAGTGAAAATCAGGAATTCACAGCCACATTTGGCAACACCTAAAAATATCCCACTGCTGACACCACCTGCTGCAAGCAAGGCCTCTCTCAGGAAATACACAGAGTTGTGTGTGTGCAAGCGTGCGTGTGTGCGTGTGTGATTCTGTGTGAAAATGTTTGATATTGCGTGTTTGTGTGTGCATGCATGCATTATTCCATGTGTGTGTACATGCGTGTAATTGTATGTGTCTTATTATACGTGTGTGTTACTTCCTATTGCCTGCCCTGCAGCCAGTGCAGAAGAGGGAAGTCAAATGGCCCGGACACTGAGAGAGCAGAGGGTTGTGGGGGACACGAGAAATAAGGAAGAGCGATTGCACTCAGAGGACTTGGCCCTATTAGTGGGCTAGCTTGAGCTCTGGGTGAATTATGGCCAAGCAGCAAATAACCCTCAGGCCATTCCAGTGTGTGTGTGTGTGTGTATGTGTGCTTCAGTCATATTGGCTTAGCTAGTGGGCTTAGTATGACCATGCTTAGAGGGGGAATCAGGAATCAATACATCACTGTTATCCCCCCAATTCACTACGGCTGGGCCTGGGTTCATTTCTTTTGGATTCGCTAGTTATATAAATGGTGGTGGGAGTGGGAGTGGCTTTAGTGTATTGTGCATTGTCTGGCAGTGGCAGCCATGCTTGGGTTGTGATTCTGAGTAAGGAATGTCTGGTGTCTGGTGTAGTGTGTGTTAGTGATGTGATCTAAGTGTTGTAGATCTGTAGGAGGACAATTGTTGTAATTTGAAATGCCACAGAGTAGGGCTAGGGTATTAAAAAATATATATATTTTCCAAATTGATATTTGGAGTCAAATATCAATATAATATTATCCAAAAATGTAACTGTATCAATCCCCCCCCCCCTTCAGTAAGACTGTGATACATAGATATATTGTCTATGGTCTAATATCTGCCATCCACATCAGCTCCGCATGCCAAATGTCTGTTTACAACATCAGTGATGTTGTGTGTGGCTGGCCAGTACAGTCAGTGGACCAGAGTTCAGTTTATACACAGGGTTTCATCCCTCCTTAGATGTGTGTGTGTGAGAGTTTTTTCTCTGTTCAGTCATGTGGACCAGAGTTCAGTCTACACACAGGGTGCTGATCCCTCCTCAGCCTGGATGTGGATGTGACGAGGGGTGGCTAAGGATCAGGTCTGCTCTACATCTGTATCCTATCTCAGTAGGAGAATGCCTGGCCGGATGAGACAGCTGTAGATCTGAATGGGAATCTCCCCATTCCTTCCTTTATCTGAGTGACTGGTTGAAGACTGCAGTACGCACACAACCCTTATTTAGTCCTTCACTATCTGCATTAATTGACCATGAAAGTACCCAATAAATACACAGTTAGTGTTCATGTAATCTGGCTAAGTACTTTACTCGTAGGCAGATAGTTAAGCTCAGCTCTGGGGTTGAAGATTAGGGAGGACAGCAACGCATTCATTACTGTGCTTCAATATTTACTTTTGCTTTCTTGCTGTCTATCAACACCAAGAGGGAGATACTATTTTAGTCCCCCATGGGCCCTCCTCCATTCCTCCGTTCCTCCTCTCTTCTCCTCCTATCCTCTCCTGTCAAATCTGTCTTTCTTTGTCTCCCTCCTGCACATTGCCACCAAGCTTCTGTCTGCTCTCCCCTCCTCCTCTTCCTCCTCCTCTTCATCTCCTCTCTAGTCTTTGTCCCACGTGCACCCACCCACACACACACACACACACACACACACACACACACACACACACACACACACACACACACACACACACACACACACCAGGCTAGGTCCTCTGGGAGCGGGGAGGAAACAGACGGACAACAGCTCACACAGAGATGAGGAAAACACAGTGTCACCATCGCAGCGTGTCGGTTAAAGCCATTCACATTTTTAAGAGAAACAAGAGACAACGTCTTGACTTTGTGTCGGTGTGAATGTGGGTGTTCTATCAGCCTTTGTTTTAGAGGAAACTGAGGGGATGCGTTGATATCCAAGATGATTGCAGGGTCAAGTGAAACAGTAGTGGGTGTGGAATGGGTTGACATATTGATGAAATTAGTAAATTGTACATTATCCTTGTTGTTCAATACTTAAAATATTGGAATAACCAGGTGTAAAAGGCTCCTTTTTCCCTTCTTTAAACACCCTGAGTTGTTAGAAGTGGTGGTGGGATCCCGTGTTAGTCAGAGTGGTGGTGAAATTAGTTGTGGCTGAGCTGATGTCTTGTGACACATCTTGGCAGGACATAAGGGCTGCAGCGTTCAGGTTCATGAACTAAACCAGACAGGTTTATTATGACATCAGCACTTATCAAGCCAGGGGGAGAGCAGGGCTGAAACACACACACCTCAACCTAAATGTTCATGACACAGCACAGCACAGGACACACACACACACACACACACACACACACACACACACAGACAGACAGAGAGACAAACATTTATAGAGATAGCTCTGCCATAAAAGTCATTCCTAGATATTAAATTCTCCTGGCAAAACCTCACAGACCCCTGTATAACCCCACAGTCAAACCTATTCTATATCCGTATGAATTATTACAAGACACCATCTGTAGTCTATAATAATTCTACCCCATGGAGAAAAAGGATAATAAAGATGATTATTTTCAATATTGTGCTTCTATAAAATTCATCCCCTCCCAGGGCAGAGGAACAAAGCAAGGCTGATTCTATTCGGTGGTTGTCTGATAACTCTCTGTCTGACATAACCATAACCCCATCCGTGAAAATCGTATTTTCTAACTCCCCACAGGAACACGCCAAACTGAATAAGAAACTTCATGTATCCCGGTTCCCCTCCTGAATGAGGCCTAATGAAAACCCTCTGCTCTGGGCTCTGACGGGGAGCTGAAGGAGAGCATTTATGTATAGTCAATAATCAGGTGTGTGTGTGTCTGTGTCTGTGTGTGTGCATGGCATGTGTGCATGTGTGTGTGTGTGTGTGTGTGTGTGTGTGTGTGTGTGTGTGCGTGCGTGCGTGCGTGCGCGCGTGTGTGTGTGTGTGTAAAGCAGTGAATTGTGTAGTTAATAGTGAGATATGAGGCAGCATTCCAGCTAGGGGCCAGCTAGTCAGATCTCAGATCTCTGAGGCAGAACCAGCCGAGGGAGGCCAGGCAAGGGACAGGCCTACAGCTACATCAGGGTGGAGATGGTGCTGGGAACACAACAGCCTTCTCTGTAGTCTGTAATGTGACTAGACTGAAGGCCCTTTGATCAGTGGGACAACAACATGTGTTATCATAAACAGAGGGATTATTTTATACAATACATTTATACTGTAAATCTAAGACATTGTTATCAATTTCCTTGTTGAGTTACCTGATTTTAGACAGCGGAAGCATAATTTTAAATGTACCTCAGTCACTACACAACCCCCCCCCCCCCCCCCCCCCCCCAACACACACACAGAACCGATAATACCATGTCTGAGAGAGAGAGGGTTTTCCAATTGCTGAGGTAAAACAGTAAAACAGGCCAGAGGCGACAGCCTGCCAGCCACACTGTTCTCTGATCCTGATCCATAGCCTCTTCTCTTCTACCGGTCTCAGCCAGTCTGTCCAGCCAAGGGTCAGGGGTCAGCCTGCTACCACCCAATTAAACCCAGCAGGACAGGGCAGAGCCACTCTGGACCTTGGAGAGGGATGTGCCCTCCTCGCCTCCAGGGCCCATGTGACCACAGGGTCACCCAGAGTCCACCAACCAGTGGGGGAGCTCCTCGCTCAACGCTCGCTGCCTGCCACATCGTTAATGAACTGCCCGGAGGCGTCCGTGTGTGTGTGACACTGTGTCATCGGGAAGGTGGGCCAGCACAACACAGCGGAACACTTCAAAGAACTGAACAGTGAGTCAGAGTATTGTGGTGGACGACCGTGTCTGAGTCCAGACACGATTAGCTTTCCTTTCCAAGTTGACTCGACTGAGTAAAGGAAAGTAGATTAGTGGGTCATAAAGGGTGGCTTTTTAAATGAGTATGTGTGTGTGTGTGAGATGTGTGGGTGTTTGAATGGTAACACTGAAGGACAGTGTGTGCGACCCTTCCATCTGCGTCCCCAAAACACACACACAGTGACTTCTAAGCCCTGACAGCGTGCAGCTGCAGCTGATGAATACATTCAGTTAATGGAAGGGGGGGCTGTGCCTGTGTGTGTGTGTGTGTGTGTGTGTGTGTGTGTGTGTGTGTGTGTGTGTGTGTGTGTGTGTGTGTGTGTGTGTGTGTGTGTGTGTGTGTGTGTGTGTCAATCATCCTTTGCCTATGTTTGTGTGGGCTAGCCGACAGAGAGAGAGAGAGAGCTATTTCTGTTTGTGTACACACAAAACACACAAATACCCACTCAGTTGTGCTGGGGTCACCAGATCCATGGTTTGACGGTCAGAGCCAGGACAAAGCAGGGGAGAGTTAAGCCCATTCAGACGCTTTATCAGCAAACACGTGTCAGTCCAACAATGACCTCTTGATCCTTGCTGTCCCCCACCCACACAGCCAGCCATCACAGCCATCACACACACCCTCCTCTCCCCGTCAATACAGCCGTCACTCACAAACACACTCATAAAGCTATACACACACACAAACGCAGGCACGCACGCACACACACACTTGACATCTGAGACTACAGATGACCTCACTATAGAGAGAGAGAGAGAGAGAGACAGAGAGAAAGTGAGTGAGAGAAAGAGAGTGAGAGAAAGAGACAGAGTGAAAGACAGTGAGAGAAAGAGACAGAGTGAAAGACAGTGAGAGAAAGAGAGAAAGAGAGTGAGAGATAGAGACAGAGAGAAAGACAGAGAGAAATAGAGTGAGAGATAGAGACAGAGTGAAAGACAGTGAGAGAAAGAGACAGAGTGAAAGACAGTGAGAGAAAGAGAGAAAGAGAGTGAGAGATAGAGACAGAGAGAAAGACAGTGAGAGAAAGAGACAGAGAGAAAGACAGATTGAAATAGAGTGAGAGATAGAGACAGAGTGAAAGACAGTGAGAGAAAGAGACAGAGTGAAAGACAGTGAAAGAAAGAGACAGAGAGAAAGAGAGTGAGAGATAGAGACAGAGAGAAAGACAGTGAGAGATAGAGACAGAGAGAAAGAGAGTGAGAGAAAGAGAGTGAGAGAAAGACAGAGAGAAATAGAGTGAGAGATAGAGACAGAGTGAAAGACAGTGAGAGAAAGAGAGAAAGAGAGTAAGAGAGAAAGAGACAGAGTGAGAGAAAGAGACAGAGTGAGAGAAAGAGGCAGAGAGACAGAGAGTGAGAGATAGAGACAGAGAGAAAGAGAGTGAGAGAAAGAGACGGAGAGAAAGACAGTGAGAGAAAGAGAGAAAGAGAAAAAGAGAGTGAGAGATAGCGACAGAGAGAAAGAGTGAGAGATAGAGACAGAGAAAGAGAAAGAGAGTGAGAGAAAGAGACAGAGTGAAAGACAGTGAGAGAGAGTGAGAGAAAGAGACAGAGAGAAAGAGACAGAGTGAGAGAAAGAGACAGAGAGAAAGAGACAGTGAGAGACAGTGAGAGAAAGAGACAGAGTGAAAGACAGTGAGAGAGAGTGAGAGAAAGAGACAGAGAGAAAGAGACAGAGTGAGAGAAAGAGACAGAGAGAAAGACAGTGAGAGAAAGAGAGAAAGAGAGTGAGAGAAAGAGAGAGAGTGAGAGAAAGAGACAGAGTGAAAGACAGTGAGAGAAAGAGAGAAAGAGAGTGAGAGAAAGAGAGAGTGAGATAAAGAGGCAGAGAGAAAGAGAGTGAGAGATATAGACAGAGAGGAAGAGAGTGAGAGAAAGAGAGTGAGAGAAAGAGACAGAGAGAAAGAGACAGGGTGAGAGAAAGAGACAGAGTGAGATAAAGAGGCAGAGAGAAAGAGAGTGAGAGATAGAGACAGAGTGAAAGAGAGTGAGAGATAGAGACAGAGAGGTAGAGAGTGAGAGAAAGAGAGTGAGAGACAGAAATAGAGAAAAAGAGAGTGAGAGATAGCGACAGAGAGAAAGAGAGTGAGAGAAAGAGAGAGATAGAGAGTGAGAGAAAGAGAGAAAGGGAATGAGAGAAAGAGAGTGAGAGATAGAGACAGAGAGAAAGAGACAGAGAGATAATGTTAACACGTTTCCCATGCCAATAAAGCCCTTTGAATGGAATTGAATTGAAAGAGTGAGAGATAAAGAGAGAGAGAGATAGAGACAGAGAGAAAGAGAGTGAGAGAAAGAGACAGAAAGAGAGTGAGAGAAAGAGACAGAAAGAGAGTGAGAGTAGTAAACAGCCCATTGACAGCGGCAAAGCCTTTGTGAAATGTTATATTTTGCCCCAAACAAGCGAGGGATTGAGAGCCAGTCAAAACAGCATTCACTGCTCAACATAAACAAGCATTTGATTCACTGGTTTCTCTCTGTTTACAGCCGCCTCCACAGTATATCCTCTTTTCTTTTTGTAATGTTTGGGTAAATGCATTTGTTCTGCTGGCAGGTAAGGGCACAACAGAGGTCCCTCGACATAATGGGAGTAGTGGATAAAAAAGCAAGCAACCTTTCATTGACAGAACAGTAAGCAAGCACACTCACAACAACCCAGCATTACAGTATTGTGTTGGGACATCGTGTAAGGTTCTCCTTACACAAGCTGAAGGAATGGCTTTGTGATAACCATTCTCGCTGTGCGTCCGCATAGAACTGACTCACTGAGCTGACTGACCCATCCACAGGACTGAAGAGTCATGGTGGTGGTGTTGTAGTGGAACTAAAGGCAGGGGATTGTTTGGGGTGGGGGGGAAGCATTAGTGGGGAGCACCTCAAACATAGATTAATCCAGAAGAGGCTGGTAGTGATCTGAACCCAGTCAGTAAACTGGGGAGGAGAGAAGGAGAGACAGGGAGATTGAGCGATTGAGAAAAGGAGAGAGAGACCAAGAGCGAGAGAGAGAGTGAGAGAGAGAGAGAGAAGAGTGGAGGAGAGAGATCAGTTTAGCATCAAGAAATAGAGCTTCAAACAGCAGAGAGAAAGTCAGATCCCTGAGAGTCAGATCCCTGTCTTCCTTTAAAGGGATTTAGTGGGGGTGGGGGGAGCTTCAGCCTCTGTTTATCTTTGTATGGTAGCAGCTAATGTTCTAATGTGGGCCAGCCTGGCAGCTCTGGGGTAATCTAATCAGGATACAGCCATTTTCATTAAACCGCCCAGCCGGGATTACTCCCCCTCACAAGCCGATTGAAAGGGGACCCAGGGTTAACAGCTTGTTATAGGATTGGGGTGTGGGGGGGACACTGAGCTGAGTGAGGGATGCTAGGCTAGCTAATAGTGTGGCTGTTGTGATGGTGTGTGTGGCTGTGGTGGTGGTGTTGGTGTGGCAGGGGGTCCTATGCCAGGCTAATCTTCATTAGGCACTGCTATGAGAGGAGGAGAGAAAGGGGCCAGACAGGGGATACAACACTCAGACAAAGACAAAACAAGAGGGGGAGTGGCTTAAAACAAACAAAGAGCAGGGAGGACTGAGGTAGAGACAAAGGGAGAGAGATGGATAGAGAGAAGGAGAGAGGGAAAGGAAGGATGGGGCATCAGGGGAGAGGATAGGAGGGGGAGAGAGGGAAAGAGATGGAGGGGATTGTGAGATGGAGAGAAGAGGGGAGGAAGATAGATAGGGAGAGGAGGGGAATGAAGAGAGGGAAGCGTTTTGTTTCACGGGGACGAGGTGGGTCAG